>NC_061118.1:147994327-148006465 GCF_002878395.1 Capsicum annuum
TATTCCAAATTTATCCTTGTAGCCTAATTCTCTTTTATTACATAACACTTTTTTTTTCCTCAAAAATAACCCAGAACAAGTGTATCCTTGGCTTGATTGGTATCAAACAAATAGTATCATTTGTGACCAACTATTTAATTATTAATATAATTATAATGATTAGTAATATATATATATATTGCTTGATGATTTAAACTCTTTTAACCAAGAAAAAAGGTTTTTTAGCGCACAAATTTAATAGTCATTCGTGAATATATATATTGAAACTAAATTAAAAATCTATATTAATTTTAATTTAAATCATTTTAGAAATAAAAATTAATAATAATTAACTCTAGATATTGTTAACAACTTTAAGGGTATTTCAGACATTTTGACAAAAAAAATACTTAACAACAATTGTTTATCAAATGCATCAATAATTTTTTTCAATTTCAACACTTTTATTTAAACACATAACTGCTTATCTTTAAAACAAATTTCAATACTTTCAAAAAAAAAAAAAAAAAAAAACAACTTTTTTTCAGCCTATTTAAAGGGGCTCTACATCTAAATTGTACCGCCTCTCTTTTCTTCTTGAACCTACCGGTATTATAGAAAGAAATAAAAAACTTAAATATAAAAAAGAATAAATAAAGCCAACAAGAAGGACAAATGAAACGTGACAAAATTCTGGCTTTCAATAGTACAAGGCAAGTCGGGAAGGCAGACCAATTTTTTATTTTCAAAGAAAAAAATTATTGAAAACTCCTTTTGACTTTGGTTTTATTCTTTTCTCAATCTCTCATTAACGAAAATCAAGTAGTCTATATTTTAAATTTCAATGTATTTGTGTTGTCTTAAAATATTACCCTTGTACTACTACTATCTACTTTCTTCAAATCCATAATTTTACAAAATACTATTCGTTTTTGTTGGATTTTGTAGGATAGAGCCTTTCCTATGGCTCTCATTCAAATATTCAATTTGAAAAGAACTGAATCCCAATAGACAAGGGATCGATTGGCACGTGAGATGAGGCAAAAGATCTTAGAATTAAAATTGAGATAAAATTCATAGTATTATATTTCGTTGTTGATAAATTTATATTGTTAACCAAACATAGTTGATAAATTTTATCATAGAATTAAGCTTGAAATATCCCATCTTACCTTGTGAACCTAAAAGTTATTTTATCGCAGTCAAGAAGTGGGATTAATATGTTCCAGAACTATAATCATAATTCTGAGATTATTTTGTGCTGAAGCAAACAGCCCTTATGGTTCTATCGTAACTAGTCAGGTAACATTTTCTTCCATCTATATTGGAAGAGGTTAATGCGTAAAGGACTAAAATCTTTTTCTTAATCATTTTTCCATAAGTTCAATTAAAAAAAAAGTACAGTTTTTTAATGGATACAGGTTTTAAACTGGATTTAATTACATTAACATATTGCAAGTAAAATAAATTAGTTTTGTGGTCACTTACAAATCCGTTTTAGTTTTACCTTCTTTTTCAAGAGATTTTATTTTTACACGTGAGATATTTGAAAATATCTTTCTTTGTATCAGGTCAAAATGAGTACTTCAATAATAAGTTCACCTAAATTGGCCTTCTACTTTTTGGGTTAATCACTCAGCGATGGTACTGAGTGGTCAAGACTAGCCTGGCGCTACTTATTCCAGCAGTAGGCTCGAATATTAATTGAATTGGTTGCCCTTTCACACACACTCAACTGCTCTACTTTCACTATCATTATACTCACTCTTCCATTCAATTAAACAATAACTCTACTGTACTGTACTAGCAAGAAATGGAACAGCTCATGGTTTCCTCATCTCCCATGGCACCTGCCTCTCTACCTCCTTCTCTTCCGGCAGATATTAACCAGCTCCCTTTAGGCCTTCAACAGATGCTTCAGTATGTTGTCAAAAGTCAGCCTGAATGGTGGGCGTACGCTATTTTCTGGCAAACGTCTAATGATGATGAGGGGAAGGCGTTTTTAGCTTGGGGAGATGGGTATTTCCAGGAAAGTCGTGCAGGTAGTAACAACAAAGGCAGTGGCAGGAGCAGCGGCAGTGGCAGCAGTTTACATTCACAGGCCCAAACTGAGAGGAAAAAAGTTATTAGAGGAATTCAAGCGTTAATGGATGGTAACGGGGATAATAGTCCGGTGGACGATGTTGATGTAACCGACCCTGAATGGTTCTACGTGATGTCCTTGGCTGGTTCTTTCTCTGCTTTCGACGGAACGGTTTTGGGTAAAGCCTTGGGTAGTGGTGTTTTTTTGTGGCTGACAGGTTCGGCTCAATTTGAGGCTTTTAACACGTGTGAAAGGGCTAAAGAAGCTCAGATCCATGGGATTCAGACACTTGTTTGCATTCCAACGACAAACGGCGTGCTCGAATTGGGCTCGACTCACCTAATCAAACAGAACTTGACCTTGGTTCAACAGGTTGAGAACCTGTTCCTCTGTTGTCCATCCGTTCAATTTCTCGAGGAAACCATTTGTTTTGCTGATATTGGCCTTGTCACCGGCTTGCAACAAGGCGATTACAATGAGGAGAAATTTGTAGAAAATAGACAAAAACAGCAGCTGCCCGATTCCGGTAAACTAAAAACAGTAGCCAAAAAAAGGGGAAGAAAACCCAAGGGTTTCGTGGAGGATGTTAATATGGTGGCGATGAACCACGTAGAGGCTGAGAGACAGAGGAGGGAGAAGCTGAACAGCCGATTCTACGCGCTACGCTCCGTAGTCCCCAACGTCTCCAGAATGGACAAAGCGTCGTTGCTATCAGACGCAGTGTCGTACATCAATCAACTCAAAGCCAGAGTGGATGAACTCGAGTCGCAGCTAATCGATAGCAATAATAAGAAACTGAAAATCATAACGGAGTCATCATCAGCTGATAACCAGAGCACTACTACTTCACCTGACGACCAAGTTGTTATCAAGGCCAATTCAACGGCAGCGCCCGCGGAGGTTGAAGTGAAGATAGTAGGCACAGATGCAATGATCAGGGTTCAATCCGAAAACGTAGATTATCCATCAGCGAAACTCATGAATGCTCTTCAACATCTACAAATGCAAGTACACCATGCCAGCATCTCAACCGTCAATAATCTCGCCATTCATGATGTTGTGGTTAGAATTCCTCAGGGATTAAGCACTGAAGATGAATTAAGGACCGCTCTACGCAGTAGATTAGAACACTAAGCTAGTTACCCTGAACCCGAATTTGTTGGATCAGTAAGCTCCGAATATTATCAGTGGTACTACAGTCTTGGTTGTTTTTCACAACGGCGAATAGTTGTGTCGTTTAATGTGTCTTTAAGGATGCTTGCCTATCTTTCATATTTTGTGAAATCAATCATATGTTATAAAGCTAATTATGTCTGATATGTTTGACTAAATAATCAGCGTTAAGATTTAGATAGTAGTAAAAATAGTTAATGAATTATAATGTTGGAAAATATTATTGAGTTTAGATTACCCACAACGCTATTAAATATTATAAACATCATTGTTATTGGTGTTTAAGAAACGTTTATCCATTGTATAGAGACGTCGAGAATTCATACACCAAATTAATCTCTGCATTATGTGGTGGTTTGGTACAAAGATAAGTTATTTATGGATTAATAATAAAGGAATTAGCAATGCGGATTAGTAATACAAGAATTATTTTTTATCAAATATTTGGTTCATTATATTAAAAAATAGATATATCATATATTTTAAAACTCGACAGAATCTTCTTTACAATTATTCCCTTAAATTTTTATGAGATTTTCTACTTTATTTAACTACTCAAGTTACTCATCTTTGCGCGATCTTATAGAAAAGCTAAAATATGAATAATAATTCTCACTCCACTTAGGTGATCATTTTTTTTAAAAAACAATTGAATCTATTCAATGAAGAAAAATTTAAAACAACAAATAATTGTCATATTATAGTAGTTTTAGATTTTCAAATTATATATTTATTTGATAATAATCTTTTCTATTTAAATTAATCAGTTTGTAAATTGAACAAATATAAAATAGCATAAATGTAATTCACACTCGAAGCTATCAACCAACCTAAGGGAATAAATGATATTTAATCACTTGATTCGCATACGGAAAGTAAAAAAGGTTGGTAAATTAAATATAACAATCAAATTTGTAGTGATTAAATTTAAAATGGAACCAAAAAAAAAATTAATAAAAAGAATTGAGGGGTAGTTGAGTAATTTAATTTTCTTATCCATATATTATTAAGCCATGGATAAGTAATCCTATGATTTCTTAGATATAAACTAATACATTCTATGGTGTATTCTCTATCCATGTATTAGGTGAGATTAGATTTAAATTAGACAACCAAACATTATACATAATTGGACTAAATTTTAATCCATAAATTATTTATTTAATACAACGTACCAAACGAGTCCCATGTGGACAGAGAGATTTGATTCACTTCGTTAGAATTTCTAGCAATTGGTAAATCGAGTCGGGGTTGGTGAAAACTCATGAGTCTCCTAAACTATTTCCTCCGTTTAAAAAAAATAGCCTATTTAACTTGACACAAAGTTTTAAAAAATAAAATAAAAATTTAAATTTTGTGGTTTTAAATTAAAATTGTGTTAAATGTACCAAAATGTTCTTTAATCTTGTAGTCCTGTGAAAAGTTGAAATTAAAGTATTACTAAAAAAAAGAAAAAATAAAGTTTTAGAAATAAACTAAAAAAAAAGTTCTTTTTTAAACAGATGGAGTAATTATTTTTAAATAAATTAAATAAAGATAGATCATTTTTTTTAAAACAGATGGAGTAATTATTTTTAAATAAACTAATTCTTTTTTAAACAGACGGAGTAACATTTACTGCATTTAGTGCTTCAAATACTACATCGTACGTTATACAACACATGTTCCCGGTTTGCCAGCTATGTTTGGCTAATTATGTGCGGGAGCATGGTTGGTTTTGCTATGATCATGCTGCATGTTCTTATATGTGCGGTTTGGTCGGTTTGATTTTTAATTGTATTGAAGTTTTACTTAATTGTATTCGTTTGCTTCGTTATTATAAATCATTTATGACATGTTTACTTTGTTGTTTTAATCGTAAATTTATTATATTATCGGTAATTAAATTTTATGATTATGTAAGCATTAAAAAATTAATAATATTTCATAAAAAAAATAAGATACACACAAAATAATATGTCAACATAAAATATTTGGTTGACTATCAAAATTATATTAGTGCCACAAAAATTGCGATGGACAGAGGATGACATAAAGTAATATATATATTATTTAAAAATGAGAAGACACATAAACTTCTACGGAGAGAGTAGTGATACCTTATTGAAAAATTATGTTAAAATCATTATAAATCACATAATTAACAACTTAAAAAATATAAAAGATATAAAATATTTGATCAACTCTCGAACTTCCATTAATGTCACTTAAATTGAAATAAAAGAAAAAGTTTATAAATCACAATAATTAAAATTTAAATTACTTTAATAATTGATTATCTAAATTATATTTGTGTCAAATAAATTGAGATAAAAAATAATATATATTGCACGGGTCCTTCGATGTCTAGTATATATATATATATACCAACAGTTGCGGAGCCAGAATTTTCATTGAAGGGGTTTAGAGGTAAATATACGGACTAGTCGAGGAGGTTCAACATCTACTATATATATAAAAAAAAAAAAATTTGACCATGTAAAAAATGATATAATTTTTTGATGAAGGGGGTCGTGTTGGATTCGAAATTGAGATGGTGTCATGCGAAAAGTATTAGTTGCAAACCATCTTGGTGATAATTCAGACGACAAAGAAAAACATACTAAAAAACATATTATTGATATGATTTGGTCAAACAACCAACATATTATAAACTAATAAACTAATATTGAAACAGTATAAAGCCTATTGGAAGAAATTTCCCCTTAAACCAAACTCTTTTGAGGATTGTATTGTGGATGCTACTGTGTTGTTGTATGGGAACAAGTTTCTATTTAATGAGGTCCAAAATCATTCCTCCAAGAAAAGGTCATACAAATATGAAAAAATTTTATATTTTTCTTTCATGAAAAGTGAAAGTAATTCTGGTATAACTTTTATTTTCCTTCTAAGAAAACTCAAACTTAAATTTGGTAAGAAAATCAAGGCAAAAATCTTACAAATCTCTCCTTTGGCTTGATTTTCTTGACATAATTTGATCCACCTTCTTTCCGTGCATAATCTTCGTTCTTTACATAATCTCCATTACTTTTGTTTGCCATGGTTAAAAATAAGATTTAAATATTATGGTTAAAAGTGAGTTAAAAATAAATTTTTTAAGATGCAGCAATAGAAATGTTGAAATATGATTCAAACTTCTTCTCCATGTCTAGTTGGACAAAAACATCATTATTGTCAAACTGGTTGCATCTTGATTTGAAACCGCTTTGAACCTATTTAATCTCATTTCACTAAACCTTTGGATCTTTGAACCGTAAATTTGGATACCACTTGTTGGGTTCAAAATCGAGATGACGTCATGCAAAATCTATTAGTTGTAAACCATTGTGGTGATAATTCTGCCGACAAAGAAAAAATATACTAAAAAATATATTATTGATATGATTTGATCAAAGTAATAAACTAATAAACTAATATCAAAAAAAGCTCAAAAATACCCCTGAAATATCTGAAATAACTCAAAAATACCCCTCATTAGATTTTTGGCTCAAAAATACTCCTCCGTTAAATATTTGGCACAAAAATACCTCTCCGTCTAATGGAATTCGAAAAGGGATCAAAAATACCCCTGAACTATCTGAAATGGATCAAAAATATCCCCCGTTAGTTTTTTGGCTCAAAAATACCCCTTTGTTAAATATTTTGCTCAAAAATACCTCTCCCCTTAATAAAATTTCACCAAGTATGCCACCTAGATAAAAAAAATACGTGGCTATGCCATATTACCATCCACATGTTAAATGTTATATTTTTTAATTGCATGACATTCCTTTCTTCTTTATTTTTATTTTTATTTTTTTGCAAAGCTGTTTTATTGATCTGTAAAAAATATGATCAGTAAAATTAAAAAATTCTAAAAATATTTAATAAAATAAATTAGTGTTTTTACTGGATTTAGTTTAATGTTTTTGGAATTTCTCGACATTGGGAAGGTACTAAATAAATTTTGTAAAAGGAGTACAAATTATTCAATTTTTTTTCATTATATGATAAACTTTTCACTTAAATTATTAAAGAAAATTATATTCATGTTTTTCTAATGATTAAAATATATTAAATGTCATTTACTTTTTTGAAAGTGAAATTTTCAATAATTCTAAGAATACTTGATGATTAAACATAAAATTAGAAAAACTATCAACATTCACTGAGTTCAGAAAAAATAAATCAACATCACTGAATCTAATCTTCTTATTTAACTCTTTCATCAAGAAGAAAGACATGTCATATAATTAAAAAATATTAACATTTTACATGTGGATGGTAATGTGGCATAATCATGTGATTTTTTTATTTTTTTTATAGAAAAGGCTAAAAAATATTTCGACTTTGATGATTCTATTGGGATTAGGTCGATCTTGTCTTTTAGGGAATCCCTGGTGCAACAGTGAAGTTGTAGCCATGTGATCAGGAGGTCATATGGTTCGAACTCCTAATCATAGAAACCACCTCTTTTGTATAGTTGTGACTTATGAGATGAAGTCGTGCATTTATATAATATGTTTTTTCCCTAGTCCCTATTCATAATTAGAGTCTTTAAATAACAATTCTCATCTCAACGATTGTTCTATATTTTGTTATAACCGTTTGAGTGGTAATATTAAAACTATAGTTACAATCTACAATGTATTTGCAATTTACTCACTATGCTATTGCGCTGTTGCTTTATGTGTTAAACTTTAATGTTCAAGAAATTTTAGAGGTCAATATAATAAGTTGGCTAACTTTTTCTGGTGAAGTGAAATAATTTCACTCTACTATTATTCATTCCGTACGTATGATTAGATTTTGAATTTCGTTAGGAAGTACTACAACGAATAATACATCAAGGTATTTTTGAGCCTTTTTCGTAAAAAAAATACGTGACTATGCCACATACCATCCACATGTAAAATATTAGTATTTTTTTAATTATATGACATTCCTTTCTTCTTGATGAAAGAGTTAAATAAAAAGATTATATTCAGTGATGTTGATTTATTTTTTCTGAACTCAATGAATGTTGATAGTTTTTCTAATTTTATGTTTAATCATCAAGTATTCTTAGAATTTTTGAAAATTCAACTTTCAGAAAAGTAAATGATATTTAATATATTTTAATCATTCGAAAAACATGGATATAATTTTCTTTAATAATCTAAGTGAAAAGTTTATCATATAATTAAAAAAATTGAATAATTTGTACTCCTTTAACAAAATTTATTTAGTACCTTCCCAATGTCTAGAAATTCCAAAAACATTAAACTAAATCCATTAAAAAAACTGATTTATTTTATTTAAATATTTTTATAAATTTTTAATTTTACTGATCATATTTTTTCCCAAATCAATAAAACTCTTTTGCAAAAAAATAAAAATAAAGAAGAAATGAATGTCATATAATTAAAAAATATAACATTTTACATGTGGATAGTAATGTGGCATAGACACATATATTTTTTTATTTAGGTGCCATGCTTGGTGGAATTTCGTTAAGGGGAAGGGTATTTTTGAGCCAAATATTTAACAGAGAGGTATGTTTGAGTCAAAAAACTAACGAGGAGTATTTTTGATCCATTTCAGACAGTTCAGGGGTATTTTTGATCCTTTTTCGAATTCCGTTAGAGGGAGGGGTATTTTTGAGCCAAATATTTAACGGAGCGGTATTTTTGAGCCAAAAATCTAACGAGGGGTATTTTAAAGCTATTTCAGATAGTTCAAGGGTATTTTTGAGCCTTTTTCGATATTAGTTTATTAGTTTATTACTTGTTGGGTTCGAAATCGAGATGAAGTCATGCGGAAGCTATTAGTTGCAAACCATCATGGTGAAAATTCTGCCGACAAAGAAAAATTATACTAAAAAACATATTATTGATATGATTTGGTCAAAGTAATAAACTAATATTGAAAAAGTATAAAACCTATTGGGAGAAATCTTTACCTTAAACTAACTCTTCTGAGGACTACATTGTGTATGCTACTGTACTATTGTATGAGAAGGAGTATTCTATTTATAGAGGTTAAAAATCATTTCTTCAAGAAAAAGGTTAGCTAAATATGAAAAAGTTTTATACTTTCCTTTAAGGAAAAATAAAAGTAATTATGATATAACTTTTATTTTCCTTCTAAGAAAACTAAAACTTAAATTTAGTAAGAAATCAAGTCAAAAATTCTAACAGATTGAACCCCTGAATTCAATATGGCTCCGTCACTGCATACCAAAATTGTCATGCATATGTGAGCACGGGCCCTTTAATGATTAGTATATATATATACATACCAAAATTGTCATGCATATGTATAAAAAATTGTATGTTGCGTACAGTGAGTATGGGTCATTTTATGTCCAATATATAAATAAATACCAAAAGGCTTAAGTTATCGACAGGCCCTCAAACTTGTCTCGAAAATTTACTTAGACCCCTCAACTAAGGCCTGTACCTATCAGGTCCCTAAACCCACCGAATTTTGATCCAATTGAGCCCTTTTTACCTTATCAACAACAGGCATAGAGCGTGTGTAATACACTCGCCTGACGTGGCAAAATTAGTCAATTAGAAAAAAAACACGTGGCAAACAAAAATAATACATAGAATTACTATTTTTTCTATTTTTCTATTTACTTATCTATTTAATAATAATTTTAATTAATAAAAAGAAAAAAACCACCCTCACCCCACCTCCCCCGGTGTTTCACAGTTCCCTCACACAGAAGGAAAATTGGCAGACAAAAATAGAGATAGCAGGTTCATCGAAGAAGATGATAGCAACACAAGCAGAAATGGTGTAGAACAAAGTGCCATTAGCTTATCGAGATCAGTGCGCACACCTATTGATCCCATTGAACAAGTGTCGTCAATCCGAATTTTACCTCCCATGAAAATGCGAAGAAGAACGTCATACATATGAAAAGTGTGCTTATGAACTTGTTATGGAAAGGATGCTTCAGATGCAGAAGATCCATGAAGAAGAAGCACAGTTGAAGCAAAAGGGAACACATTCCATTCCGCTTATTCCTAAGACTGCAAATGCCTAATTTTTCTACTGCTAAGGGAGATGAAAATTGCCAGAGGTCTCCGGTAATCCAGAGAATCGTCAAGTACTAGTTGCTGGATATATATTTGAAGTTGATTTCAGTTGAATGATAAAGATGGTGGACACTTTGTAACCTCTACCTAAATGCAAATAATGTTTCTTCATCGACAAAAAAAAAATCACACACAAATACACGCATCCATTCACACACACACAGAGTTCATTCACACACACACGAGAGCAACAACACAGTCAACATTTTCCGGCGAGACTCGCTGAAAAATCCAATCCATAATAGTAAAAATTGTTCTATTACATGAACCCATAAATGATTTTCCAAAAACAAATTGATCAAATCCATTACAAACGAGTTCAAATTCGCCATTTCCATTAATGAAAAGCTTTAATTAATGAATTGAAGACGACGATGATGGTGGGGGTGGGGTGCTTTGAAGAGGATGAACTGGGGTGGGGTAGGGTGGGGGTGGGGTGTTGTAAAGAAGCGGGGGTGGAATGGGGTTGAAGACGCGGTAGGTGGGGTGGGGATGGGGCCCTGTGAAGAAGATAATGCGCGGGGGATGGGTTATTTTTATAAAAGAAAAATTAAGAAATTATAATAGTAAAATAATTTAAATATAACTTTTTTAATTAATATTTTTGGGGGGGCCTTAGTGCCACGTGGCATGTTTTCATTCGTGCTTTAGTAAATAAAAACCTAATCACGCGCTAAGCGAGTGTATAACACACGGTGTGCTATGTAATTAAAAAAGGCCCAATTGGATCAAAATTCTGGGATTTAGGGGCCTGATAGGTACAAGCCTTAGTTGAGGGGTCTACGTAAATTTATGGGATAAGTTTGAGGGTCTGTCGATAACTTAAGCCATACCAAAATTATCATGCATATGTGAGCACGAGTCCTTCGATGTCTAATACATATATATATATATATACAAAAATTGTTATGCATATGTATAAAAAAATTTAGGCCAAAGTCATCGATAGACACTCAAACTTGTTGCCAAAATTTACTTAGAAACCTAAACTAAGGCCTGTTCCTATCAGACCCCTAAACCCCCCACATTTTGTTCCAATTGAACCTTTTTTGCCCTATCAGCAAAAAGCTCAAAGTGTGTGTTGCATACACGCGATGATGTGGCAAAATGAGCTAATTTGAAGGCTGACACGTGGCATTGTGGATCCAATAATTATAAAAAATTAATTATAATTTCTTTTAAAAGTATATACAAATGGCATTGAGGAAATTATTAAAAAATAATTCTAAAATTATTCTAAAAAAACAGATTATTTAAAAAATTATAATTTTTTTAAAAAATTAAATAAATTATAAAAAAATTATTTTAAAAAATTAATTATTCAGAAAAATTATATTTTTTTAAATGAAAATAAAAATGGCGAGGATATAAATTATGAAAAAATTATTATAAAATTATTTGAAAAATAAAAATAAAAAACTTAATATTTAAAAAAAATTATATTTTTTTTAAAAATAAAATAAATTATTAAAAAATTATTTCAAAAATAAAAAATTAATTATTAAAATAAATTATAAAACTTTTCAAAAAATGAAAATATAAAATTGCATTGAGGATATAAATTATAAAAAAATAATTAAAAAATTATTTGGAAAATAAAAATAAAAAACTGATTATTTTAAAAAAAAATATAATTTTTTTAAAAAAATGAAATAAATTATTAAAAAATTATTTAAAAAATAAAAAACTTATTATTAAAAAAATTATTATACTTTTTAAAAAATGAAAATAAAAAATGGCACTGAGGTTCCACATTATTAAAAAATTTAAAAATAAAAATAAAATCCTTATTATAAAAAAGAAATTATAAAATTATTTAAAAAATAAAAAACTAAT
>NC_061118.1:148009465-148022090 GCF_002878395.1 Capsicum annuum
ATTGAAGCCAAACCCTATATCCTTGAGTGTAGCCCGAATTATCGAAATTTTCTTTGAGTGTGTCCACACCTAGCTTTGTTGCATGCTTCCAAAACTGCTCATACCTGCTCTCACCTAAGGCTTGGTCCTTAAAGTACTCAACATCCTTCAGAAGATCCATTGCTGGTGGCATGTCCTGTAGCCTACCTAATTGGCGCATTACCCTAGAAGGATTGTATGGTCTACTGCAATTGAGCCCTAACATAACTAAAGGGAACTGCGTCTGACAACCCAATAAGATTATTTTCGGTCGAAGCCACAGATAAGTCCACAAAATGTTATCCCTGGTTCTTGATTCAAGAAATTCAATCCAAGCCTCGACTCCCACGGGTAACGCAAATTTATCCAAACGCAACTTGGAGTCCATGGCTTTTACTCGATTGGGAATACAACAATCTAACACGTCTGGTCTAACTAAAGAAGGCGCATGCAAATGCTCCATCATCCATAACTGCAATATCAGGTTACTGCCCTCAAAAAATCTCCTTCCCCTCTTCTCTTCGGTTAGAGCCTTATATATTTCTGTTAAGATCATGGGTATGAGAGTGAACCTGCCCTTTTGATTAATGTCCATGTCATTTTGATCCTTATGAAATAGGGCCATCACCACAGATTGCAAACGGGTATTAATACGTCTTTCTTCTAGTGGAAACACTAAAGTACCTAACAAAAAGAGGGTGAAGACTTCAAGACGTTTTTTCTCCCACTTCTCCTTAGTCATATGAAATTCATCCCAAAAGCAATCAAAACCTTCCGAGGGCCCGAATCTAGTGAACAAAAAAACTAGGGAAACCCACGAGTCACTTAAACAATCCAAACGCATACCCTTACTTTTTAAACCACAAGACTGCAAAAATCTCACACCAGTATGATTTCGTGCTTGGATCATATCCTTCTCGATATAGGGCAAATGCAACAAACCGGATATTTCTGCCAAAGTAGGAGTCATTTCACATTCCCCAAACCTGAACACCAAACTACTCGAATCCCAAAAGGTCAACAAAGCCTCTATTAAATCTGGACGAGGGGTAACATGCAGAAGTTCCGTGAGGTCACCTAATATTTTAACCAGTTTCTGCTGATCAACATAGTTAAACATGTCCCACCATTTGATTAAATTTTTGGGCACCTTGACAACCATCAGAACTCTAGACTTGGTGGACAAATCCATCATGTAATAACACATAAGACGTTATCTCAAAAATTCGACAGGAGTAGAAGATTCCCAACCCTTGGGATTTTTTACGCAAACATATGTCGATGGGATAGACCACATTCATGACTCCAATTTGTCGAACAGAAGTACTGAGCGAAATCAGTCTACTTGGCAAACCACTCTAGATTATGGGACGAGAGACCTATACTAATACTAAGACCAAGGCCGACACAAAAAATTACCGGATCCATCGAGGGTTGCCAACGTATCCCAACCCAAGGGAAGGGAATCAGGTATGCATAGTTCATCCAGATTGGACAATTAACGATTAACTAATAAATCGATCCTAACTTAGGAGACACTACCAAAAACAAACGAAAAAAAACTTTTGGATTTTCAGCTAAGACTGACACCACCAATTATGAAGGAAAAAAAATCTTTTTTGGTTTTTTTTTTTGGTTTTTTTTTGACAAATAAGTTTAAAAAGGCAAACAAAACTCTTTTTTTCGCTTTTACGGTATTTTGAGAAGACAAATGCAAAACGTAAGAAAAATCTTTTTGAGTTTTTGGATTGTGAAGAACAAAAGCCATAAAGAATTCTAAAATGAATTACGACATTCCTCTTCTTTTTTTTTTCTTTCGACTCACTTTTTCTATAAAAAAATTTTCGTTTTTGCCTACGCACCTTAATTCTAATTTTTTAAAAAAAAAAAAAAAATCAGTCCGTTAAATGACCACGTTACCCTTAAAAATGCAACAGTTAGCACGTAGGGATGCTTTAGAGGTGAGTCTCCTACAAAGGGCCATGTGGATCTCGCTAGGTCTCCGTATGATGCACATAAGCATGACCTAAAGGCTGACTTACGTTGTGGTTTACTAACAAGGCTGTTCGGGAGAGCGTATGGTCGATAGTGGCTGCTTTGCTTTCCACCTACTCCATAACACCGACGGCTCCCCCCCTAAAATAAGGGTGACTCAACTAGAGGTTGTGTACAACACGTGTACTACGGACTTGTTGCATAAAGGGGGTGGACTCATGATGCCAGATATAAAGCGGTAACACATAAGATAAATACTATAAACAAAGAGCACGAAAAACACACAAAAGTGAAAACAATAACACAAACAAAATCACAAACAAGCTTATACACTCATAATGCCAAACAAAGCTGATACAACTCCAAAAATAGCTCGAATTCTGAAAACTTGCTGTCCCCAGCAGAGTCGCCAGAAGCTGTCACACCCCTTTTTTTACGTACTCCAAAAAATGATTTATTTTAAGTTCGAAAGGGTTTTATTATTCAAGTGACAAAAAGATGAAAATTTGTTTCGGAAAAGGATTATTTACATTTTTTACTCAGAGTCGCCACTTGGCATAATCCGGTGTGCCAAGTCACCTTTTGAAAATTCTTTTCGAAATCATTTGACTCTTAAACTGGTTTGCGAACAGAGATTCCGGATAAGGAGTTCTGTTGACCGAGGGGAAGGTGTCAGGCACCCCTTGATCCCGTGGTTTGACCACGGTCGCTTGACAGAGTGTATCAACTATTTTGGCATTATGAAATGTATAAACACACAAAAGCACGCAAAATAATCAAACAATAAACAAAAACAAAACAATCCAAAATGTAAAGTCCAGTCCAATTATACAGTCCAAAAATAGAAAACTACGAAAATATAAATCTTAGTCTAAACTAAATCTAGACTAAGCTCCCATGCCTTACCCGATGCCGCGGGCCTTCATCACGATCATTTTCCGCCAACATGATACGTCGGGGCATTCCCCGGTGAATAAGTACAAAAGTCCTCGGGGCATTCCCCGGCTAAATGAATACATTTGCGTCGAATGCGATAAAGTAGAAAATATTCAACACATACTCCACATTCGAACATCCAACGAAACACTTATTTCTAAATTTTGCCTACCCGACCCTACGATCGCCTACCCACATGACCTATCATGATACTATCCAATTCGACAATAGTCAATAATGAATCAAAACAAACAACCTTCAACTTATTTGATTATCAAATTTTTCAATCCCGACCCCCAAATCAACAAGTTTAATCCTCAAGTCATGGTTAACAAATTTTTCGATTATCAAACACTTTTTAAAAATCTAAAATCAACTTCAAACATATACATCCAACGAAGATTCGAACTTAGGCATACAAGTCATCCACAATAACAATTAATATTTTTTGCTCAAAATATTCACAGCCACACCACAAACTTATGACATTAACCAATTTCAAGATAAAAGAGTAGAGTCAAGAGATGGACCTTCGAAGAACAGATTTGTTGATAATAATAATGTTTAAGAGAACCCGGACTTGGAATCCTGAATAGAGAACCTCAACGACGAACCAAATCCAAACTCGGTAGCACAAAAATAGAAACAACAAACTAACCATGATGAACCGATTGAGACAAAACAGAAAACAAATCCTTGAACCAGTATGAAGGCCGATGAACGAACATAGAAAAATCGTAACTCGAAGAATAATCAACCAAAACCCCCGTAAGGAAAACCCGAAACGAAACCCAAATCACTCATTTCAAACTAAGCTTACGCAGCTTACCGGAATCGAGGTCGGATTATCCTTTTTTCTACCACGTCGGAGCTCCGGCAGACCTGAAAGTCAACGAAATAGTTTTTTCTGGCTAGATTTCACTGGAGAAAAACGGAAACAGTTAGCTTCGTCCATTCTCTTTCTCTCTCTCCTTTACTCTCTCTGTTACTCTCTCTCTTCGTCACTGCTGGTCGGATTCTCGCCGGAGAAAAACAAAAATAGTTAGCTCCATCCGTTTTCTCTCTCTCTCCGTCACTCTCTCTGTTACTCTCTCTCCCTATTTCTGCTGGTCGGATTCTCGCCAGAGAAAAACAAAAAACAGTTAGCTCCGTTCGTTCTCTCTCTCTCTCTCTCCGTTACTCTCTCTGTTACTCTCTCTCCTCGTTTCTGCTATTTTTCGGTGAGCTGTGAAGGAAGCGAGCTAATGAAAAGTATCGAAATCCAGTGACTGGGTCGAGGGAACAGTGACCCAAAATCAAAAATGACTATCCCTCCATTTTTTTTGTCTGTGTATCGTGTGTGTAATGTGAATGGTGAGGGGGAGTGTAAAACGGAAGAAAAAAAGAGGAAGATGAGTGTGTACTGTCTATGCTAATGGCGTGCTCCGTTTTTTTGGAGAAGAAAGGCAAAACAATTTTTGAGATGTGCTCCCCCTTTTTGGTTACTGATGGTGCCTTTTTGTTGTTACTATTCCTTGCCAAAAAAATCTTCTTCTTGGATATGTGTGTATCCGTACATATATTGTGAGGTGGGTGGGGTAGGGTAGGTGAGGTAGGGTAGGTGGGGTAGGGTATGGGGCATGGGGTAGTGATGTGTTGTCCAAAATTGATAGGAAGAGTGGTTAATTTTGTTACAAAAGAATATTTGGGGATTAGGTTTGTTAGTGGGTTTGTTATTTTTTGTATTTATATGGGATATAATCATACAGGTGAAGGCACGTGGTAAAACAGGGACAAAAATGTGTAACTTAGGTCTTCGGGAGGGACAGAATTAGGTGTCTACAATACCCCCAGCCCCCCCCGCCCCCCACCCCCCACCCCTTCCCCCAGCGTATTGTTTTATTAAAAAAGAAAAAAAAATTGGGACCCCCTAATGCTTTTTGTTTCATTAAAAATGGCCTTTAGTGTTTTAAAAAAAAAATTGTTATTAAAATTTTTTTGGGCCCGTCAATGCCACTTGACATCTTTTTATTTGTAAATTAATAATAAAAAAATGTTCCTCACGCGCCTCTCATGATAGCACTGCATGCGCAGTGCCACATAGGCCAAAAAAGGTCTAATTGGAACAAAATATTGGGGGTTTAGGGGTCAGATAGAAACATACCTTAATTTAGATGTCTAAGTGAATTTTGGTAATAAGTTTGATTGTCAGCAAAAATTTATGTCTCGTACAGTTTATCACGTGTGTTTCCTGTTTTTTTTTTCGTAAAATATCCCACTTCTGTTTCACTCATTTTTTTAATTTGATCATGTGGATGCCAAATAATTAGCTGATCCTAGTACAAGAGAATCCTGAAATTATATCACAGACCCCACCACTGGTCCACTACACAAAAGCTTATCCTACTGTTGTTTTTCTTTTGATCTTCTATGACATGAAAAATTATGCAAGACGTACGGTAGGTTCATCGACAAAATTACAATATTGGAGTTTATTAAAATCATTTAGGGTGTGTTTGATATGATGGAAAATATTTCTCATGTAAAATATTTTTTTGAAAAATAAGTTGATTTTCTACTTATTTTCTCATATTTGGTTGATGAATGAAAAATATTTTCAAAAAAATATTTTATGGTGTTTGGTTGGTGAGTAGAGACTATTTTTTAGAAAAATATTTTCTGGTGTTTGATTGGTGAGCGAAAAAATATTTTTTAAAAAAATACTACTAACTGTTAACTAGTATATCAGTGCCTCTAGCAACTCAACAATTTGTAAGAACTAATTTTAGCATAATAAATAATATCAATATCGAATACTAAAATATTACAATCATTAAATTTAAGCAACTATTAATTAGCAAATATAGAAAACATTTTTCAATATTTTGTCGGGGATACTACAATCAATAGAAATATAACGGAACGATAAGCTTACTCAACCTCGTGAAACAAGTTATATCGATGACAAAATGAAATATGTAATTAGCAAAAGTAACATAGGTAAGTCTTTCTCTGTGCATATGAAAATAACAATACATTCAACGAACATTGAAAATTGAAAAAATTCGGGCTTCACTATTTTTTATTTCAAGCAGTAAAAAATTGAAGCAAAACACAGTGAAAAATATTTTCGAGTACTGTAAATTTTTTAGAAATTTAAATTTTTTGAGTAATGTGAATATGAGTGTTGTTGGGGTGGGGAAGAGGGGTGGAGGTGGGGTCTTAAGTCACATTTATCATTTTCTGAAAAATGATTTTTTTTAACCTTTGAGGGAAGTCATTTTCCTTCAAATTGTAGAAAATGAGTTGTTGTGAAAATCATTTTTCAAATATTTTATTATAACCAAACAAGAAAAAATAGAAAAACATTTTTCTAGAAAATACTTTCCATCGTACCAAACACACCGGGGGGTAGCCGCGGAATTGATATTCTTTATCTGAAGAATTTCATTATATAACTTCCTTTTATCACAAATTTTTCATATGTTTTTTGAATTATCAATTATGATGATTTTTAAGTTCATCGCTACGTTGTTTTCAAGGACTAGCAAAATTAAAATAATGGAACTCTTGGATTATTTTAATAGATTCAAAAATCACATGTTTCTCTGGATCATCATACTATACTTCCGCATATCAATTCAGAGAAAGGTCTTTTCGTAATGGATGAACATGAAAATCATAATCTATGATATATGGCATAAATTCGGATAATTGATAGCAGAAACATCAAATATATCTCAATCTTCTCGCTCCCATCGACCGGCTAATGGAAATAGATTGACTATCAAATTCTTTTTCCCTAGTTTTCAAATTTATAAATTTATTCTAAAAATCAAAATACTGTCAATTTTTTTTTAAAATAACTCAAAATCTAAACTAGGTCATGTAAATCGAAACAGATCAGAGAATAATAATACTACATGATTATAAGCTGCATTCTCTTGATTTGTTTGCATCTGTATTACTACTATTTTAAACATTTATTTTTTTCAATGAATATTTTAATAGCACCACTTATAGTGTCACCTTAATTCAAAGACAGCCAAATAAATCTCTGTGGCAAGTACTGTCCTGCCCCCTCACCTGTCAATTTGTCAAACACATATTATTTAAGCATGTGCATAATTACTATGCATTTCTCTATTCATTTCTAAGTACTCTATAAAAAATGAACATCTTTTCAAAAGCTAATGCACTAGCTAGCCAAGGGGAGAGGGGGCACCACCAGTAGCTATATTTTCTTTTGTGGGGTCCAACCAAGAAAATGCTTTGAAAACAAATGTAGGTAAATACTACAACAAATTAAATATAGCCATATAATATATGTACCTTAATCACTACAAGAAGTGAATAGTAAATACTTGCTTCACTATTGGGAGGCAAATTAAACAACAGTCTTTCACTTTCCATTGAAAGTTTGAACTAGAGTCTTAAATTTGCCTGTTTAAATAAGTCATTTCATTTTTCTTGGAGCTTTAAAATTTACTCTCAATTTTTCTTTTCTTGTTTTTAATCTTGGTTATATACAGAATTATAAATTGAAAGTGGACCTTCACAAATAAGGTGAAAATTCAGCTTGCAACCAATTCAACTATTGTCTTAGATCTTCTGAAAATTAGTCTAACTTAATTTGAACTCCATATTAGATATGCACATATCTTTTCCATCAATAGGTAGGTGTAATTAAAGTAAAATATATTTGCATTTAGTAGGTGATAAGGGTATAGTGATCATACATTTTATACATATGGTTTATTCTCACATAATTAATCAAGGGAACCACAGTTATTAGTAAAAGGGAAAAGGATCAAATTTGCCCCTCTATTTTGAAAAGTTAGCTAAATATATTCTTCGTCATATTTTAGGATTAAATTTATCATCGTTGTCGTACTTTGAGACCAAATTTACCCCTTTACTTTGGAAAATTGACTAAATATACCCTTCGGCATACTTTATGGTCAAATTTATTTCGATGTCATACTTTGGAGTCATAGTTATCCTCGTTGTTAAGAAACTTTTCACATGCACCCTTCCTTTAACAGTAAAGCAAAATCAACGTTAAATGCCCGATCTCTTAAAAATAAAATACTCTCTAATCTAACCTGTTCGACCCGACCCAATCTGAGCCACAAAAAAATAAACCTCTTCAGTTCTCTTTGATCAATTTTTTTCAAAGAGATTAAGTCATCGGATGTTTATCAGTACATACCTCATGAAAAATTGATTTGCATCAGTACAAACACAAAGAAATATAATGTGTGAAAAGTTTAATGTTGGGTTGGATCGGGTCGATCAGATTAGATGAGGGCGTGATTTATTTAAAAAAAATAGACAATTTAACGTTGATTTTTCTTTTCTGTTAAAAAAAGGACACATGTGAAAAAAGAGTAAATATGACTCCAAAATATAACAGTAAATTTGATCCCAAAGTATGACGAAAAGTATATTTAACTAATTTTTCAAAATAAAAAAATAAATTTAACCCTAAAATATAATAAGAAGAGTAAATTTGATTCTAAAGTGTGACAAAGAATATATATAAATATATATAATTAATTTTTTTAAAGTAGCGGGATAAATTTGATCCCCGTTGGAAAGAAATATTTGTTTGAGATATAGATTAGTGTTTGGTTTGTCCAAATCCTGATATGTTGGACCATGTCATTGACAAACTATTTCATCCATCTAATTAAGCAGCAACGGCTATAGGAAGGGCAAATGGATAGAAGATCACAAGCTAGAGAATCAAATATTTTCAGCCAGACAAAATCTAGATTCAGGCAAAACAAGCTGTCTAATGGATATTGGCTGAAATTTATTCTATTATTATTTCTTTTGTTCAATTTTCATTTCTCTCTGACATTAAAGAAGAAAAGGGCAAAAAACTGGTCCTAGAACTAGGAAGTCCATTCGTACATTCATTATCTGATGAACCATCAAAAAAACATATACTAAGTATATACTTCTTCCGTCTCTGTCGTCATTTTTTTTAATCCATTTTTTAAAAGTACTATTTTTTTTATTTGATAACTGTTTAAAAATATAATTTTAGTTCTATCTTTATTGATTTCACTTATTACAACAACAATAAATTCAGTATATTCCCACACAGTGGGGTTTGAGGAGGGTAAAATGTACACAGTTCATACCACTATCTGTGAAGACGTAGCAAGACTGTTTTCGATAGACCTCCGGCTCAGGACAAAGAATAATAAGTAAAAAATAATAAGTAAATTTATAATAAAGTATGAAACACGTTAAACAATAAAAATAAGGCATCCACACAGTAGAACTCTATACTAACAAACTAAAGGCACCCTCACCCACGATACCCCCACCCCAAAGCTCTCCTAGCTTCCGACTACGGCCCACCCGCAGGCACTAACCTTCTACTCTTATCCGTGTCCTACACACCTTCCTATCTAGGTCATGTCCTCCGTCAGCTGTAACTGTTCTCCCGTCTAATCACTTCCCTTCACTATTTCTTTGGTCTACCCCTACCCCGCCTGAAACCATCGAAAGTCAGTCTCTCACACCTACGAATTGGGGCATCCGCGCCCCTCCTACTCATATGTCCGAACCATCTCAACCGAACTTCTTGCATCTTGTCCTCCACCGTAGCCACTCCAACCTTCTCCTGAGTAATCTCATTCCTAACTCTATCATTCCTAATAAGTCCACACATCCAACGCAACATCCTCATTTCCGCCACCTTCAATTTTTGGATATGGGCGTTTTTTACAGGTCAACACTCCGCTCCGTATAACATGGTCGGACGAACTGTCACTTTGTAAAATTTTTCAAGTTTGAGCGGCATCTTCTTATCACACAACACTCTCGAAATTAGTCTCCACTTCATCTAACCTGCCCCAATCCGATGGGAGATATCCTTCAATTTAGATTGATTTCACATATTGAATCTACTTAATATAAGATGGTAGTAATAAATTTTTTTAATAAAGAATAATTTGATAAAACTCATCAAATCTTCATTTATTTCTTGAACGGGTTAAACTTTAACAAATAAAATAAAATGGAGAAAGTATTTTATTATATTAAAAATAAGAAACCACGTGATCCATGGCCATTGTTATTTGGGACCACGCATTTAATTATCACATGCTCGAACAAGAAAAAAGCTTCCATTCAAGGACAGATATGTCGCTTCCATTTTGACTTTTGCTTTCTACAGTTTCGAGTAATCATTTCTCATTCAAAATAATTTTGATGAATTTCTGACTCTCTGTGTTGGTGTGGTGATGCTGCTCCGACGGTGTTAATTTATTTATTAGTGAATTCATTCGTGCCTCATGCAATTATTAATAAAATTAATAAATTTATGAAATTGATCTTGTTGTACTTTAACCCAAATATTAAACAGCGTTGACATTATGAATTGACCTTCTCATAATTCCAAAATATATTACTCCCAGTATATAAAAAATAAACAAAAAAGTTTCTGATAAAGAATGGACCAAGAAGCTAGTTGTAAAATTAAACTTTTCAAAACTCAAAAAGTCTAATCAAGCTTTCACGTGTATACTAGTTCATTCCAACAAAAGGTCTAAATATTTTTTTTTCAAAAAGAATTGTTCGCTAACATTATATTATTGAAAGTATAATTAATCTATAAACTATCTGGCTATCGAATTAAGCTATTTTATGCGGCATTAATATTTTGTCGACATAAAAAAAAAATTATAAAGTTGACAAAAGTTATGTGTTACTCGAACAAAAAAAGGAGAAAGATAGACAAAAATTCAGAGGAAAAACACAAAATAAATTAATTTGTTCCAAAATGTTTAGCACTTTTATTTTTGACTATCTCAAATTCCGACTAAGTAACTAATATGTAACAAATATATGCATAATATGACAAGAAAATTGCAACTTAAGCATCTCATGCGCTATTATTGGTTCCCAAAATTCATAAATTAAAGTTAAAAAGAAAAAAATAGAATTAATAGTAACACATAAACCCGCAAAGAATCCAATCAACTATGCCAAATTTCACATAACATAATTGGTTATTTTAAACTGTTATTATTCCATTCCGCGTAATTTCTTCTACTACTCATGGTCGTTCATATGTATATTCAATTTTTGCAATTCTTCGATATAATATGTATGTTTGCTAGGCCAGTTAATGGAGTCGGGCCGGATCAACCCAGAATCGATCGTGATTTTTAATCGGTTTCGGGCCTAGTTTAACGGGCCGAGTTGGTTCGAAATCAACAGTAATTTTTAAGAAATAAAACGAGATCAGCCCATTACACGTAATCTGGTCCAACACGGGTGAACCCGGTCAAAACCTTAAAAAAAAAATTAAAGTTTTTTCTCCACTATACATTATACACTATATATACCCACCTATATACATTTTAAATACGTTAAACAATATAAACACAATATATATACACTATATATATATATATAGTATATACTACATTAAAATTTAAAAAATATATACAGATATATACAAATTACACATGTAATCATGTACACGACTATACGTTAGTCGTTAGTTAAATATATATACTACCTACCTTAGAGTCTATAGAAAATATATACACATATATAAGTACCATTCAATATATGCACTACTTAAAATAAAACATATACTACCATATATACACACACTATATATAGTTTATATACTACTTTATAAAACACATACACATGTATACGTTAAATATATACTATTTTAGAGTCTATAGAAAATATATACACATATATACATACCATTCAATATATGTACTGCTTTAAATAATATACATATACTACAAAATATACACACACTGTATATACAATTATATGCTACTTTATAAAATATATACACATGTATACGTTAAATATATACTACTCTAGAGTCTATAGAAAATATATACACATATATATGTACTATTCAATATATGTACTACTTTAAATAATATACATACAACATATAAACACTATATATAGACTCCTTTATAAAACATATACACATGTATACCTTAAATATATCCTACTTTAGATTCTATAGAAAATATATACACATATATCAGTACTATTCAATATATGTATTACTTTAAATAATATGTATATAACATATAAACACTATATATATATTACTTTATAAAATATATACACATGTATACCTTAAATATATCCTACTTTAGAGTCTAGAGAAAATATATACACATATATACGTACCATTTAATATATGTACTACTTTAAATAATATACATACAACATATAAACACTATATATATATATATATACTATTTTATAAAACATATACACATGTATACCTTAAATATATCCTACTTTAAAGTCTATAGAAGATATATACACACATATACGTACCATTCAATATATGTACTACTTTAAATAATATACATACAACATATAAACACTATATATATACTACTTTATAAAACATATACACATGTATACCTTAAATATATACAACTTTAAAGTCTAAAGAAAATATATACACATATGTACGTACCATTCAATATATGTACTACTTTAAATAAAACATATACTGCAATATACACACACTATATATATAGTTATCTACTACTTATAAAACATATACTACAATATATATATAGTTATATACAATACTTTATAAAACATACACTACAATATATACACAATATATATATAGTTATATACTACTTTATAAAACATATATACATGTATACCTTAA
>NC_061118.1:148025090-148029629 GCF_002878395.1 Capsicum annuum
TTTCGATAATTCGGGCTACACTCAAGGATATAGGGTTTGGCTTCAATCTATCCCTCGGGGTGTCAGTCAACCTTTACCAGCGCAGCTTAGAGGGAGAATACATGAAGAATGTATAGTAGACGATCATCATGATGAAATTGTAGGGTCCAAAGTGAAAACACTGAGGGTTCAGCTAGCAGATTTATTCAAGACGGTAGAAAAGTGTCAGAATAATCTTTCCAAGTGCACTCCTCATGAAGTAGGAATACGGGCCCAAAGTTTCTTCCACGGTATCTGGGTGTGTTTACATGATATGCTACAAAGTTTAAATGGGAGAAAGAGAACTTCAGAGGCAGGTAGAGAATTTCAGAGGCAGGTTCATATCAGCCAGGGACATCACGCAGAGCACCAGTCTGAAAGAGCACTTCTTATCTTTATTCAGTTTGAGTCGTTTATGTGTCTGTCATTGTAGGATGGTGTCGGTTTCAAGTCGAAGTCAAGTTGTTTTTGGTATTAGAGTCTTTATTAGTAATTTCACCTATGTCGTCTTAGGGGTCTATAATGTTATTTCGTATTTGTTGCTTAGTTTGAAAGTTGTCCCAAACTTTTGTACGTTTTTGTTATTTTCTTCCTTCAAAATGTTATGATGTTACGTCTTTCCTTGGTTTGTTTATTTTAGTTTTCGTAAAAAAAAAAAATAATTGGCCCTAACTACGCAAGATCCGATTCATGTACAACATGATACGTAGGCAACCTGCTTTTGGGTTTGATCTAATCATTTTGTTTTGTTGTTTTTCATTATTTTTCCTCTTTTAAAGAAAAACAAAAGCCATAAAGAATGATAAAATAAAGGTAGATAACGAGAGAAAAGAAAAGCACAGAGATGGATACGAAAAAAAATATAATAATATAACAATAATAATATAAGTGTAGATAAAAAAAAAATAAGTTTAGACAAAAATCAGGATGATGTTAAAATGAACTCGCTATCCTCAAAAGCTGGTAGAAATGAACATGAATTTAGGACAATTTTACCAATGTGATTCCCATGCCTGTTGTGTACCCTAATCCTAACGGATGTCATCTTTGATGAGCATGTTCTTTCAGATAATAGTGGTAGGTTTGCAGCACTCTGGCTAGTCACCCATACTTCACCAGATCCAAAGCAAAGCTCGTCATGGCTAGCAGGGAGATTGAAAATTCACTCATTGACCCGGATCAGGACCATATGGAAGAAAGTTCTGAACACAATGATGAGGTAGTAAGACTCAGGCAACAATTGATAGATTTGTACCGGGCATGGGCCAGCGGAATACCTCCTCCTCGGCTCCCTGAAGGTCTTGAAAATATCTCTAAATGCCCACCACTCTCTCAGGTGCAATTCTCTGCTCCTACTAAGTCACCTGAGCACGCGCCAGGATTTACTCCGCGACATTATTATTCTGGCAGTTCTGGTGTGCCCTTGGCAGCTCCCCAATCAAGACCAGCTGCTCAGACAGCGCCACCAATCACACCGGTATTCATGGCTCCACCACCACATGAAACTCTCATATATGTTGCGCGTCCCATAATGAGGCTTCCTAGGTCTGCCAGTGAGCCAGTACTGAAGGTTTCAGATAGTCAGTATTATGCCCCGGAGCCTACTTTGCAAATGAATGAATCGTATGGGTACACTTAGCCGTCTGTATTTCCATTTAATACGGAGAAACCTGTCGCAACGGAGGAACAGGATGTCATAGCCCGGAAATTAAAAAGTTTAGAACAAGCGATGAGAAATTTGAAAGGAATCAGAGATTATAGGAGTGTTTCCTATAAAGATCTTTGCATGTTCCCAGATATCAATCTTCCCCTCGTTTTTAAGATGCCTAAGTTCGAGAAGTATGCAGGACACGGTGATCCCGTGGTACACTTAAGACGTTATTGCAACCAGTTGAGGGCTGCAGGAGGAAAGGAAGAACTGCTCATGACCTTCTTTGGCAAGAGTCTTTCAGATCTGGCTTCAGTATGGTTTATCGATCGAGACATCGATAAATGGAACATCTGGGATGATTTGGCTTCTAAATTTGTTCAACATTTTCAGTACAACATCGACCTGATTCCGGATGAAAAGTCCTTGGTCAACATGAAGAAAAAGAGCATTGAAGGTTTTAGGTAATACGCGATAAGGTGGCGTGAACAGGCCGCCAGTGTAAAGCCTCCAATGAAAGAAAGTAAGTTGGTAGAAGTTTTCATTCAGGCGCAGGATGAGACCTATTTTTAACATTTACTTTCGGCAATAGGAAAGTCTTTTATGAAAGTCCTCAAAATGGTGGAGATGATAGAGGACGACATTAAGACCGGCCGAATAGTGAGTTTTATCGCATTAAAAGCCACCACACAAGCGATTCAAGGTGGATCTGGTGCATTTGGAGGTAAAAAGAAGAAAGAGGATATTGCGACTGTCATAGCTGGAACCCATTCCTATCTCAAAAGACCACCTCACCCCTATCCCTAATCCCAAGCCCAAGTCTACACCCAAGCTCCATATATTCCTCCCCACCATTACTATCCTTCACAAAACCCTTTATATTCCATTCCACCACCACTGTACCCAGTATATAGCGCGCAGCCATATGCCCAAACCTCTTCTTACCCACAATGGCACGCGCAAACTCCACAAAATCACCTATTCGCTCCACCAAATTACCATAACCCCTCCAGACCCATTTTTCAGCCTAGTCCCGAGTATAAGAAGGAGAAGGCGGTCAAAAATCAATTCACACCTCTTGGGGAGTCATATGCTAGCTTGTTTGATAGGTTGAGATAGTTGAAGGTTTTAAGCCCAATTCAAGGAAGGCTTTCATATCCACTCCCGAGGAATCTCGATTATTCTTTAAGGTGTGCATACTGTTCTGATATGCCAGGCCATGATATCGAGGAATGCTGGCATTTAAAGAGAGTTGTCCAAAGATTTAATTGACACAAATCAGATGCTGGCCCAGGCCCGAAAGGGTCCAAACATTAACCAGAATTCGCTGTCAACCCATGTTGAAGACAATATGTTAGAATTGATATATGATGGGAAAGAGTCTTCGAGGGGTTATAAGCCTATTGTCAAGATACAGACCATTGAGGAGAAATCAGTGAATATAGCAGAGTCTTTGAAAGCATTGTCATTGAACTGGGAAGGAATGAGAGAAGATAAAGCCCAAGAAAGTACAAAGAAACCCCTGATCACAGTACAAGGCGCCAAAAGGTATGTTGATTTAAGTCAGGATAAACCTAAGTTGACAGTGGTGGGAGCTCTGAGTCAGCCCATCTTGACGGTGAAAGGAGCACTGGCAGCACCTATTGTCCTCAAACTGGTGACCCAACCTCCGATAGTTGATACGAAAAGGGTTTCCTGGAATTATGGGCGGACTATGATGACCTATCACGGGAAAGAAGTAGTGGAAGATGTAGATGAGGTAGGGGTTTGACTAGGTCAGGAAGATGCTTAGTGCCTGAAAGCTTAAGAAAGTCCAAGCCAACGGTTAGTGGACCATCGTCTATCAAAAAACCTATCAGTGAAGAGGAAGTCGAAGAATTTTTGAAAAAGATGAAGTTGCCAGAGTATTCAATATTAGACCAGTTGAAGAAAACCCCTGCTCAAAGCCCTTTTATCTTTGCTGTTGCACTCCAAGGAGCATCGTGATGTTTTATTGAAGGTGTTAAATGAAGCATGTGTTCCAAGGGAGATTACAATCAACCAACTTGAGAAAATGGTTGGAAAAATCTTTGAGGTCAATCAGATCAGCTTTTCTGACAATGAATTGCCTGTTGAAGGTACAGGGCATAACCGGGGCCTTTACATTACACTGAAGTGTGAAGATTTCTACGTCACTCATGTTATGATTGATGGAGGTTCAGGTGCAAATATCTGCCCTATTTCTACTTTGCAAAAGTTAAATATCGGTGCTGATAGGATCAGGCCCAACAATGTATGTGTTAGGGCTTTCGATGATGCAAAATCAAATTCCATTGGCGAAATAGAACTAATGTTGACCATAGGGCCTGTTGAGTTCGCCATAGAGTTTCAAGTGTTGAATGTAGAATCCTCTTACAATCTGTTGTTGGGAAGGCCGTGGATCCACAAGGCCAAGGCGGTTGCATCTACACTGTACCAAATGATTAAGTTTGAGCATGATAGCCAAGAAGCAGTTATTCATGATAAAGGAGATTTGTCAACCTACGAAGATTCTCCCTTGTCTCTTATTGAAGCAAATAACGTAGAGGAGACATTCGTCTATCAAATTTTTGATACAGTGCCAGTGAATTGTATCCATGAATGACAGGCTATATCGGGACCGCAATTGTCTTCTTCTTCTATCATGATGGTGAGTGAACTTTGAAAATACAGATTTGAGCCAGGAAAGGGTTTGGGAGCATCTCTGCACGGTATAGTTCATCCCATATGTCCGAGTGAGAACGTGGGCACGCTTGGTCTGGGATTTGAGCCTACGACTGAAGATCTGAAGAAAGTCAAGGAAAGGAAAAAGGAAACATGGTCACTCCCTCGCCCAATGCCACTACTCAGTGAAT
>NC_061118.1:148032629-148039565 GCF_002878395.1 Capsicum annuum
AATATAACTGTAAACCTGTAATGTCCCACATAGTCTTTAACTCACATCACTTCGTTACTTTTTCTAACTCAAAATTATAAAAATTTATTTCAGATAAAATAAAATAATTTATTTCAAAAAGAGAAGTCTGAGAAAAAAGACATTGCTTACCAAAAGATGAAAATTTCATCAAATTGAAGTAACATATATCTTTATCTCCTGCACGAACACATAAACTCTTCACTGATATTTGCATTCTGCGGTAGATTGAATATTGAATATCACGTATCATCAAATTGAAGCGACATTCATCTTTATCTCCTGCACAAACACATAAACTTTTCACCAATATTTATATTCTATGATAGATTGGATATTGAATATCACATACCACAACAAACATACAATATAATCATATGATTATTTAAACGTAATTTTATTACATAACAACAAATGACAATCTATAAGCAGCGAACAACAAAATCAAAGAACTATGAAAATTGAGAAATACAATGGAGAGAAACTTGAGGCATGAGGGTTAATAAGCGCATTTTTTCTCTCTTTCTTCTTCATTATTTATGCTGCTAGCAATTAGCAAAGTAGGTACATTTTATTAATTTACTATAGCATTAAAAATAAGTCATAACTTTTGGATTAATGATGAAGTTTTTAAAATCACAAACAGAAGGAAGCAGATGTTTGGGTTAATTTATGATGGAGAAGGTGGTCAGTCATATATACAGATTTTCGAATAATGATAATAAATAGAATTATTATAATTAATAAGATATAAGAAGAGGAGTGATAATTGACATATATATAGTATTAATTATTATTAATATCAGTTTTAGTTGTGCTTTATTATATTTGACTGAATAAATAAAAGAAAAGAAAAGAAAAAAGAAAGGAAAATGGGAGAATTAAGGAAATGATATAATTATCATTAATAGTATTAATGATGGAAAGAATTAAATATGACTCTCTTTAATATTTTGTAAATTTTTAAGGTGAAATTTATGTCTTTTAAAATTGAAAAAAAAAAATGTTACAAAAAGAACAAAAAAGATAAATATGAATCCAGTCCTTAGGGAGCGCAACATTAGCAAGTCTATAACCTTCTTATATAGAGAGGGAGATTTGTTTTTAGCTCAATACAAAAGTTTCTTTAAAAAAAGACTTTTAATTAAATTTTATGATTTTAAATTAATAATGTATTAAATATACTAAAATATTCATAATAATTGATTTTTTTCAAAAATATAAAGTTTGAACAAATAATTACATGTATATTTGTAGTTTTAAATATATCATGTTAAAATTAAATATTTGTCGATAATTTTTTTTTAAACGAACTAAAAAAATAAATCAGAAAGAGTTTTTATTTTTCAAATTTTTTCGCTACTACTCAAAAATATATTTCTAGAAGTTCAATTAAACGCGTTAAACTCTCCAAAATAACACTTTCCCAAATATAAAAAACAAGAACCCCAATAAGTTTTCTGAGTGAAAATAATTAGACATTCCATCTCAGGAAACCTATATATTTAATGTTACTTGACATAGAATAATTCGTATATACCCTTACTATGAATACGCACTCCCTAGGAGCGATGAAATTTAACGAAGACAAAAAATTTGATTTTGCGCTATATGGTTAGCTCAACACCAATCAAGAATCTCCAAGGAATTGCAAAAATTCTTGTAATTATACATTATCTATTTCTATCCTCAATCCTCTTTTCCTGATTCATGCATATTGAATTACTTGAGCGCACTTTTAACGCCTATTCTACTTTTAGAAGATTGTATATTATCTCATAAATCTCAATCGTCTTTCGTATATAAATATAACAGATGTTGGGGCAGACCTAGATGGAAGCCAGAAAATTCACCTGACTCCTTTAACAAAAAATTACACTGAATATATAGGGAAGAGATTTTATATATGTGTACTAATATTAATTATGAACCTCATGAACCAACAACAAAAGTTAGCTCAGCAGTGTTGGGGCATCCCTTTGAACCCGTGAGTGGTCCCTATTTTGAACTCTGCTATGAGGCATTTTTTTTAACTCTTTGATGCAGTCAATATTATTTACGTACAACAATTAATATTATTTTTGACCCAAATCCCAACAGAGCTTACCTCGTACTCAGTGGTAGATGTACATGTATTTCAGGGGTTCATCCGAACCTTCTTCATTGAAAAATTATATTATTTTTATATGGTAAATATTTTTTTTTATATATAAATAATAGAGGCTGAACCCCCTTCGACTAGTCCGTATATGTACTACTGAACCCCCTCATTAAAAATCCTGGATCCGCCCCTACTCGTACTTCACCCAAAGTTAAACCTTTTTTTCTTCTTCTCCTTCCAAATTTTCTTGAAATTAAAGCTAAAGTTTTTGCATAAAAAATTTCAAATAACAAATGAGTCTCTATTTTCCAAATTACTCCGTTTGAACTTTGAAGTACTTTATGACAAAATAAACTTTTTTTATCTATTGACTATATATTGCATTTAGTGGTGGAGCCAAGATTTTCATTGAAGGAATTCAGATGTAAACATACGGTCTAATCGAAGAGAGTTCAACATCTACTATATATATATATATATTGACCATATAAAAATAGTATAATTTTTCGTCAAAGGGGGTTCGGGTGAACCCTTGGATCAAAGGTGGCTCCACCACCGATTGCATCTCTAGAAATTGTGCTTTGTTGGCTGATTTACACATTTATATTTTTATTTTTCAAACCCGTAAGTGAAAATCATGGATCCCCCAGTGAACATTATCTTATATATAATAAGTCACAATAAGCAGCTGAAGCAGGCTGCTCTTGGTCGACATGCCTGCTTTTGCTACTTCAATCGTAAGTTTATTATATTACCCCTAATTAATTATTATAAGTTATTTACGTATTAAAAATTAAAAAAAAATTAAAATAGACATTTATGACACTGTTTCAGCTGCTTCAACCGTGATTTATTTATATCACTCATAATTAATTATTACAAGTCATTTAAGTGTTAAAAAATTAATAATATTAAAAAAGTAAAATAGGCAAAAAATGATAAGTTATTTAAGTATTAAAAATTAATAATATTTAATTATTTATTCTATAATAGGTATAAAATGATAAATTATTTTTTAATATTTAAAATTAACTCGATGTCTTATATGCATGAGACCACATAAAGAAAATCACAAGTTTTTGGTAATAATTTTACTATGTCACTTCTAATTAGTAGAATAGAAGAAAAAAATATTATAAATCACAATAATTAAAAACTTAAATTATTTTAAAAAATAGAATTGACTATAAATGCCACAAAAGTTTGAGCAACTTAAAATATTGTTATACAAATTTCATCAATCTAAATATAATAATATATGCCAAACTTTGAATTTATCAACCAATTAAATGAAGTTTTAATTAAATGATAAAATTATACATAATGTAAAATTTTAAAGGATGAACATTGAACCGTGCGACTAGTATATATATAAGTCTTGAGGGTTATAAGCGTACCCCCAACTGGTGTATAAGAAGAGTTCCTACAAATTCCCGTCAAGATATAATGAATGTAAGTATGTAAATAATATAATTGCATTCTGCACCAGCCTTCATTAGGAGCTTCAAAATTCCTAACATGACTAGAGAAGTTTTGTTGTATTTCTGAATAAGGTGATCATATTCTGCTTGGAGAGGCATATAGAGATTTTTCTTGCAAATTTCTTTGTTTGAATTTGTTGTTGGTTGCATATGACCAACTTTTCAATTAGTTGTTCTCTATGTCTTGAACCTCATAATTGGCTTCTTATAAGTCACCATGTCTATTCATCAAATATATGCCTCTGTGTTCAAACACAATATCTGTTGATACCAACAGTTAGTTTCACACAACAACAATAACTACTACTACTGTGCCTCGGTCCTAAACAAGTCGTGTTCGGCTATATGAATCTTATTTCATATCATCAAACAGACAGTTCTTTGAACATCTCTGAACGTCTGCACCCACCTATCTCTACAAAGAAATCCTAAATATACTTCTAAAATAAATTGGGTGTCTGTGTATAGAACTAACTACCGCATAGAGTACTTAGCAATATACATATATATATTGATGCAAATGACTGTAAAAAATAAAAGGTACACTTCTACTTGTAGCTCAATATAAGAAACAAAAACAAAGGCAGGGGGAGGAGGGAATTACATTGTCCAGTTAAGCAATGATGGAATTTCAAATGAGCATTGTTAAAATGAACATCTGTCTCAGAATCTTAACAAATGTTAAGCTACAGTTACAACTCGTCTAACAAAGAAAACTATGCAGTAAAAACAAGCGTCTAGCACCATTAATTTTATCTGGGGAACCATTCTTCAAGGAACTTAAAAGAGTATCTACTGCTTTCTTCAGAGGCAAAATGAATATGCCGAACATTCTTAAGAGTATGCTCCATTATTTCTATATCATGTTCAAGCATTTATTCATGTATTTTAAATCGAGTTATTGGAAATTAAGTTTAAGTTGATTTGCATACATATAGATCAAGGGATTATTTATTCGACTTAATTGCTGTAGTTGGAACTGTCCATATTGACGAGATTCTGTGTCATCTGATACTATTACTTCATAGTTTTAGTTTTAGACTTAAAGAGTCTCATTTCAAAACAAATCCATAGTGATGAATGAATTGTGCATTTCCGATTTGTAGAAGTGTTCAAACATTTTTGGGAAAGAGAAAAAGCAAACTTATGCACATAAGTAGGAGGAAGAAAAACAAATTTAGATGCACAAATCACAAGTGATTTAAGGCCAACTGCTCCCCATGCTTCGATATCCTTTAGCGTTCCATTAAAGTAAGAACAATATCATTAACGCAGAAAAATTCAGAGGCCTCCCTTTTTTCTTTACATGGTGCATTCCCACTGTTAAAAGACATAAGAGTCGCAAAATGTTCCACTGATGCATACGATTCAAAACCTTCTTGTTGGAGAGGACCAAAAAACTAGTAACATGGACAGTACCTGTTGGCATTATCATGTTAAAGTTACTAATGAAGAAGGAAATATATGATGCTACTAATTGACTATTAGAGTATGAAATATAATTACATGGCACACACCAAAAACTGAAAACACAACAACAATAAAAATAAAATAAAGCCAGACGAAGAGACTAAAACGCTTAGTTATCTCTGCTAATTTAAGTGTTGACAGTTACCGTGTGAAAGACTTTATACAGGGGGAAGGGAAAACAAAAGAACCAAAAATATTTGAAGGGACAAAATGAGAGGGAGGAAGGCTAAAAAGTGGTGGCAGGTGAAAGGAGTTCGTCCGAACCTCATTAAGCAGAAAATTACAATGCATGTATAATGTTAAAATTAGTTTTTTGTGTATGTATTATATAATAAATCTTCTTGATTTTCACGTGTGTTCTTCATATTTTGAACCTCTTAATGAAAATTTTGGCTCTACCACCGACTGTAACCAACTAGATAGATATATCAATATATGTTTTGGGCGTTAGAGAATTCAGATTAGTCTTGTATATGGTTCTATAAAATATCAGCTACATATCCATTCTCTGATATCAAAAGATTTTTAAGCTATTTACTACACGTGAAGAGCTTATATCACTAGAATAAAAACAAAGCAAAGGGTTAAAATTGCTAAGGCTTAAAGAATCACAAAGATCTCAAAATGCAAGAGGACATAAACACCGAAAGACAACTTCCACAAAGCAATATAATATATACACATCTCAATTATCTTCGAAATAAATTTGACTCTTATATGTATCCATGCAGGTTCAGTTTAATTACTTTGATTTGCAATATATAATTTATCCATCAAGATATCAGAACAATGACAATCGATTGGGAATATTGAAACCCAATGCTGGCCATCGATTTGGACAGTAAGATTATGAAACGCGGGCTAATAAATTGACAACCCTTCTAACTCCTCTGTTATCAGCCACGGTGAAATAGTCATATCCAAATATAACTGGTGAAAATTATCTCAAATATACTTTTTAGATTGTTAATTACAAATTTTAGCATAACTTTTTATTAATTACTAGACTTAAAAAATAGTTACCAGGTATAGCAACTTTTGAGAAAAACATATTTTAATTAAATTTCTGAAAATCAATTTTTAAATATTTATTATTTGTATTATTTACTCATATTTAGCATTTAACATTTATCACTCCTAATTAATGATTTTGGATAATTATGGCAAGTTAAGGTATCAATATTTTTTTTAAATAATTAAATATCAAATTTTGTTCACAATTTAAGGAGTTATATATGGTAAATATATTTTATAAATTTAAGAACTGATTTCAGAATTTTTATTAACTTGAACAATTAACTAGATCATACATTTTTTTATATTTTACAGTATTTAATTACCAATAGAAGTCTATTTCTTTACCTTTTTAAACTTCTATTCATACTATATATATATTTTAACTTTTAGCGAATATCTATAAAAGTTTTTCCTTTTTTTTACGGCATCTTCAACTCATTACTCTTTTCAACTTATTTTTTTTTCTTTTCAGTATGATCTTTGGTTTCCCAATGTCCATTCACCATTGAGGATGCATTAATATCTTAAACTTTTTCTTCTTTTCTTGAGACAATGTTAGAAAAAATCAAGTTTGATTCTACTTCTAGTAGGAAAAGCCCTAGAATTATACAACAAAATAGTCCTATTAATCTTTCAAGACCATCATTTGATTTGAGGTGCTTTACCCCATCTTCAAAATCAAAGAACAACAAAAAAAGTAGTTGAAGGTGATTTGTGAAAATGCTAGAGTTACAAGGTCTAAGGTCAATGTGAGTGTTGACAAAGTGGATGATAAGAAGTCTGACAAAAAGAAATCAAGAAATGTGTGCAAGGTTAGAGTAATTTGATTTTTTTTTTCTTCGTATTAAA
>NC_061118.1:148042565-148060922 GCF_002878395.1 Capsicum annuum
ATGCATGTAAATTAGCCTTTATTAATTTTTGAGTTTTTGTGGTTTAAATTTGAAATATAATTCTTGATCTTGTTACTGTTCGGATTATGTTAAAATATCTCTTTTGTTGTTGTTAGTGGTTGAAAGTTGAAAATTTCAATTTTGGTGTTATTATGGTTGAAAGTTGAAATGTCACTTTCGTTGTTGTTAATGATTGTTAGTTGAAATATAACTTGTAATTGTGAAACAAGTTGGTGCATTATATTTTTTTACATTTATGGCAGAAGTTTTGTGAATTATTTTTTTTTAAGTATGCAAAAAACAGAGATGTTACCCTAATAAAGTATATGTTTTTAGATCATGATAAAAGTGTTGTGAATTGTTTTTGTCTTTTTTTTTTCAGGATAAAATCAAAGTATAGTGTCGTGAAGCCTATTACATACATCACTACAGATGTCTTCTTTGTTAAACGGATACGTTCAATTTATCAACAATGGTTGAGTTTGAATGAAGAAATGAGTTGTATCACTCCTGAACACCATGTTAGTCAGTACATTAGCGGTTACAAACTGCTTGCCAATGTTTCCTGGGATTCAGTTGATAATATCATCATTCCTGTGAATGTTAATGAGTCATTTCATTGGATATTGGTTGTTTTTCGAATTAGACATAGGTGTCTATATGTTTATGATTCAATGATGGGAGGCACTGTCCATTCAAAGAATGTTTTAGATTATGTTCGATCTCTTTCTACCATGATACCTATGTTTTTGGTTGCCACTAATTTTTATGAAAAACAATCGGATATTAACTGGTATCGGGAAGCTGCATACATTGATAAAGCACTGAGTGAATCTTTGGAGTATGTCATTTTGAAGGATACACCACAGTAAGGACCTCAATCTAAGTTACATTTAAATTATGTTTTTATGTATTTATATTAATATATATGTTGATTTATAAGTGATTTGTCTAATTTTCTTTTTTACAGTGACTATGGTATGTTTGTATGTACCTTCGCTGAGTATGTTAGCCATGACATGTTTGATATCTCCAGTAGACTTTTTGGTGTTGTCAACCATCGACTCAGATATGGTGCACTACTATGGGATTATGCCAGACGGAAGTAGAATGATGGAGCAATCAGTGAAAGTGAGGCAACTGAAAATGTTACTAGAAAGCATGGTTGTTTCAAAAGATCTAGGGAGCAGTTTGGAAGTTCCAGGACACGATAATATCAGTCACAAAACGTTACAATAGTAGTTGTTCTTATTTAATTTTTTTTTTTTTTACGGATGTTTTGATATTAGAAAGTAGTAGTATCTTTTCTAATAGTTACAAGGATACCCATATTTTTTTTGTTACTCTATATTGATTTTGGTTTCTTTTGGTTAAACTTTATTGATGTGATGAAGTAAAGCAACATTGTTACCAACATGGGTTGTGGTGCAGTGGATGAGGTTACTCCCCCCTTAACCAAAGGTCGAGGGTTCGACCCTAGGTATGGAGAAGACTCTATTAGGAGCACTGCCACCTTAATGGTCTTTACAACACACAATTTGGATTAGTCGAGGCTCTAATGCGGGCACCGAACACTGGATGGGAAACAAAAAAAAAAAGCAACATTATTTTTAATTGGGGAAGTTCTTGTGCTTGTATTAGTTCTTGTAGAAATATATTTTCAACCCAATTTGATACTTGCATTTGTTGCATTCAGCTATTATACAGTATTTTTTTACGTACAGAGTCCCATTCAAATGGGGATTCCCATTTAAGTCTTGCATTTCTTAACGTTAATTATGATAATTCAACATTCTTTAGCAGTCCTCTTTCTTATGTAGATAAATATTTTAAAAAAAGATGGAACACATAATCATGCTCTGAATATTCGCTTTTAATTAATTTATAAAATTTCTGCAATTTTTAATTTGTATATGTCAAAAAGAAGCACCCATTTTTGAGGTCATTAAGTGTAGAAGAAATCAAAAACTTTGTGTTAATGGCAATCAAAATTTGGCAACCCCACAGATATTAACCAAAGACAAACTCAAATGAGATAAAAAGAAGTAAAACTTTATGATTCAAATAAAAAAACAATAAGCAGTTTATTAGATTTTTTTCTTGATTCTTTTCTTGTGTATTAAACGTCTTCTCCAACATGATTTATATACAATGCATAAGTGACCTACCTACTTATTTCTCCTTATCTCTATCTTTGCACTTTACATGTATCCAAATATAATTTTACAGATTGTAATCTATTAGGCAAAATAGGATGGTAAATATCTATCACTATTTTACATGGGTAGGAGTCCTAGTTTGCAATTACTGTACATTACTGTGCATTTTTGGTGTATGTTGTTATTTTGCAATATTATATACGTGTTCAGTCATATTAATTGAAAAAGAAATTCACCAACTCTCAAACATTTGATTATTTCAAACCAATAAAAATAAATATCCATAATGATAAATTACTTAAAATAACACAAATCTCAACACTTGAATTTATTAATCATAAACGTTTTATAAAAACATTGACATCAACAAAAAGTAAGAAACACAGATTCCATCTTAAGCAGGTGGTGCATGTTTGTGGCAAGTCTTTTTTTATGCCCCTCACGATGACAGTCACTACATGTAACCTTTGAACGCTTACACTTGTCTTCATTTGGTGTTTTTCATCTTTCATAACATGGTCTTACGGGAGATCGTTTTGAATCAGGTGGCAATATAACTTCACCCAACACTTCGCTTGGTATTTTTCATGTACTTTCACAAGGAGGAGATTCAACTGATAAGGCATAAGCATCTCTAAAATTTTTGTTGCTGTAGTAAGGTGAGCAATAGTTCTCACCGTGTTGGTTTCTATAAGTAATCGCAGCCATAGCATGAGAGCAGGGTATTTCGTCTAATTGAAATTCTCCACAACTGTACTTTCGACTTCGCAGATAAATAATGAATCTTTTTGCTCCGTTACTTGCAGTATGCAGAAATTTATTTGATGCTTTTACCTGCATTCAAAATCAACTTTAATACACAAACCAATTAACAAAAAATTTAAGTCATGTAAAAAGTAATAGATAAAAGACTTACTATCATTCTTTGAGAAAGCAAATGATTATTTGTCAAAATATCATTATATTTGACTGTCAACTCTGTTAACGTGTTTGTTGCCTCCTCATGTTGTTTTGTATTCCATGATTCAATCATTAACCTCTTAAAATTCATTGTTGAAACCACGGGTAATCTTTTAGCTATTTTGTTGGTGTTGTTGATGGATTCCGCTATTTTTGATGTCATCGTCCAAGTCCGTCTGACAGTAGAATGAATCCTTACCCATTTGGGATAGCCAATTTCGAATAAATACCCCCTAACTTTCTTATCTATTTGTCCACCCTTTCCATTAACTGTTCAAATTGTTGTAGAGTATATGCCTTTGCCATTGCAAAAAAAAAAATTATGCAATTCTTCAAGATTCTTATGAAAATTTACCTTTATGTTGCACCACAAATGCCAAATACAAGCATGATGTGACAGATTTGAATATACTGTGGATGTTGCCTTCTAAATACTCTCGTTTCTATTGGACATTATACACATACCTTCCCTTTCCCCAAATGCAATCTTAAATTTATCAAAAAATCAAGTTCAAGATGCAGTATTTTCTGAATCAACCACAGCATAAGTAAGGGGTAGTATATGACCTACAATCGTAACATACTTCAAATAATTTACTGGTTGTTTACTTTTTAGCAAGATAACCAAAATACATGCATATGATATACCAATATTATACAACACCTTAACATTCTGATATAATTTTCATATCAAATTTTTTTTTTTAAATAAGCTTTACCTCCTGGGTCCAACATGCTTGCAGTCAGCATAGTTCCATCGTAAAGAGATTTTAGAGCTGCTACATCGACTACAACAATCGGCCTGCAATATTTTCATCCACGAATTGAAGCGTCCAATGCAACAAACGCATACAAGAATCTATTTTCTTCGATTTTCTCCCAGCTAACAACAGATCCAGGATAATGTTTTTCCAACATATATAAATAAACTGGTATCTTTTGATATGACTCGGTAGAATCATCGCAAAATATTTTAACTGCTTTAATTTTTGCATGTCATACTTGACGATAATCTAGTGAAATCCCATGCTCCCTCATCATGTCAGAAACAATATCGTTAGGAGTGTAAATTCTTTTGGTGTCCATATAATTACCTAAGATTAGTTCGGCTATCACTTTTGTCATCCCTTGACGCCTTGCATAAACTTGATCCTTTATTGAGCATGTATGAATGTCACAATACTTTCTTATCTTAAAAATCTTTGATTTGTTAATTCTAGAAGAACGAAAAAATCAAGTACAGTCCTCCACCACACAAACCATATAGTAGTTGTTCAATTAAAAAAAATTATTACAAAAAAAAATATATCTGATTAACATACGGTTAAAATATCTAATTTAATACACAAAAAAAAAAACGTTTTTACCTGCTTCCACTTACCTTTCAGTTCGATAAGAGAGTTGTTTCATAAATGCATGCAACTCCATAACATTAGCCAGTGTTTGTTTATACTTGTAAATCTGTTTTACAGCTATGTTGATATTCGTTACATCACAAATTATATCCACACGTTCTTCTTCAACTTCTTCAAAATCTGAACTTATTCCGATCAAACGAACACAATCTTTTGAAAATAGCTTTCTCCTTTGTTCATTCTTTTCGTTAGAACACTGTTGCCCAACACAAACAATTGCTCCTTCAGTTTGGTTAATTACACCATCCGATTTATCCAAAGTTGTAACGTACAATGGATGTTTTAAGAAGAAATCAACAACCGTTTTCTTCTATTCCAGATACACCTGCACACTTGTATCATTGTGTATGACCATAGTTGAACATCTATCACTTATTATGTATTGAATTTCAAGTTTTTTTGCAGATGTGTCTATCATCAGTTGTGTTGCGATTGCTTCTACTAATTCTTTGTACTTTGTTATTGCATCATACATTATACCATCAATTTCAAAGTCCCTCGGTATTCCTGTTTATACAATAATTTTAGTATTCATGTAATTAATAAACATCTAAAATTCAATAACGTAACAAACAGATAATTGAAGAAACACACAAAAAAAATATTTAGATTCGTTTAGAAGGCGTAAAAAAAATTAACAAACCTGACAAATCTCATCTCCCTCCATGACGTATCATGATTGAATGCAAATTAACAAAATTCATATTTGTTATCTAAAGAAATACTTGTTTTTGCTTTTCTTTCAAATTATAGTCAAAATCACTTATTTTTTTGGGTACTGGCAGAGAGAAATCGTGTAAAAGAGGAAGGTAGTGTATGAAGATGGGACTCTTAATGCAAGCATTAAAATAGGAACAAAAATAAATGGTTTGAGGGATTTGGGGTGGATAAATATCAGTAATTAAGGTTAACTATTTTTAAGAAAGGTAAATTATATATTAATTGTATTAAATCTTACTTTTCCTTTTTCATTAATTACTTTTTTGTACTTTCAACAAAAAAATATTTTTTATATATTTTTTTTAAGATGAAAGTTGCTATAACTTGTAATAACTAATCTAATAAGTTTATATAGTTAATTTTTTCATATAACTCCACCCTTTGATATGGGTTTCAACAACTTAAAAGCCCGATTTATATCAGACCAAGCTGAATGAAAATCATGTCCAATATCAACCTCGATCAATTCACCAAACTCACTCCACTCCAGTATCAACCTCGTTTGGTAGAGTGTATTGAAAAACTAATACATGTATTAATTTAATGTGTATTACTAATACATTGTTTGGTATACTTTTGCACCCTATGTATAACTAATGTTTTCATTAGTTATACACTCTATTGTGTATTGAGGTGTGTATTACTAATACCTCAAAATCCATGGTATTAGCAATCCAATAGATCCAATACATGCATTAACATGATTAAAGACACCATTATGCCTCAAAAAAAATTCACATCATTTCCAACATATATATGAAGGATATTTTTGTAATTTTTTTTTAAAATTATTTAATTCATGTTATTTTTAATACATTAAACCAAACACTGCATAAGCAAAATACAAGCATAACTAATGCAAGCATAGCTAACACAAGCATTACTAATACAAATATTACTAACACACCATATTTTGCATTATTCTTATAAACTCTAACAAATGACCCCTAAGTGCACTACGAACTCTGTAGCGTTCGCCTGCACCACATTCTGCGTGAATTGATACATCAACATAACGTCCACGTTCATCATCCTCATGTCTTTCATCCGCAAATGATCTGAAAAACCCAGGTATCCTCGAAAATCGCCTATGCTGACAATCAGATTGTCATCAAGACCAAGTCTACGGGTCAGTGCAAACATGTGAAGAGCAGATGCACCTAGGAAAGATCAGATCTACGGTCACATTTTAATGAATGAGCCTCAATCTAGACATCAAACTCCTAACTCTTGAGCTTATTTACTGTTGAAAAATGTACTTTGTGTTGGAATATTTGTTACCGTTTGGAGATTGATGTTACTTATGAGATTGCTAATGAGTATTTGTGTTGGAATATTTCTTACAATTTGGAGATTGTTGTTACTTTATGAGATTCCTAATGAGATAAACTCATGTGTGTTTGCTGTGATATACCGTATATAAGTTTTTTCATATGAGAACAGTAGCCGGGCTCTTCCATCTAGTAGATATTAGAATTTTGATTATTAGCAAATAAATCATATTTAAATTTTGCTTGTTTCTTTCATTACTAGAATACCATTAACTTATATATTTAATTATTTTTTCTCACTTTTCTTTTTAATAAAAAAAAAATACTACTACCTCCTATTCTTTTTTAATTATCATGTACATTAAAAAATAGTTATTCCCAAATAGTTGTGGATTTAAAAATTCAATAGAGAAATAATGTACCCCAAAACCAACCTCTCCACTATAGCCACGTCATTATCCCATTTAGGTTTGTGTCCCCCAAACCGCCTTTGATTTCTTTATAAGCCCCTTCTCTTGTTGAGATTGCTCCAAACCTTTTCTCTTCCCTTCTTCCTCTATGCTATTTATTTATTCCAGAGACTTGGATCTGTTTGTTCGTATATATCTTATAGCAAACAACACAAGTTTTTTTCTCACAAATTTGATTTTGATTTGTTTCTCCCAGACGTCTTTTGCAACTTTTCCGATGGCAGGTGTTGCTGTTCTTCAACCACATGATGTTGGAAGTTATCGTCAGATGTATGTACAACCTGTGAGATCTAGACGAAATTCCAGTTCTAACCCTCCACCAAACCCCAACTACCCTAAGAAGAATCGAGGGAAGCGAAGTCCACAAAAGAGTGGATCATCGTCTAACTTTTCGACTTGCTCTCCTGGTAAAAATAAAAATCTCCACCTGGTGATGGGGGAGGTGAAGATTCTCAAGCGCGGTGAAGTGTTAACCAATAACAATTTTGTGAGTAGTGAAGTTGTTGAAGATTTAGTCTTGTCAACTACAGATCGGCTTGGTCCAGAGCCGGATATGGTGCCGAAGCACGTAACAATTGCTGATTTATATGCTGGTTCGGCTTTCTTCTCCTCCCCGCCACCGAGCTCTTTGCCTCTGCCAGCTTTCTTCAAGAAGAAAAGTGACGAGGATAACCATGAAGCCACAAGTGATTTGAGGCGTCTTCTAAGGCTCGATCTGCCCTAAACGATGTTCCGATGATGACGGTGTTATATAAGTCTTTGAATAACAAGTTTGTGGTGTAATTTGCTCCCGGCTCGTGAAAGCTTCCCTTATTTTTTCAACGGGAAGGACGAGTTGGCAAAGCAATTTGTCAAATTTCCTTGTTACTGGTCCTTTATTTTACCTTCCCATTATATGTAGTAGAAAAAAGTAGATCTAGCTAGGTTGTTTTGGGTCGACTTATATAGTAGTAGCTGTATGTATAGTCTTGTCATTACTTTGGGTCTCTGATTGTTTGTTTTCCATTATAGTAACTGGTGGTTTTGCTCAAACTTTTGTTGCGCTTTCACTGGCACAATAGACTATATGTTCCTTCCGTTGTACCTAACCTCTATTCACATCGCAAATAGTGGATAAGGCGCATCTGATCTTTCTTCTATATGTTCCTTCCGTTGTACCTAACCTCTATTCACATCGCAAATAGTGGATAAGGCGCATCTGATCTTTCTTCTTCAGTGCCAGGCGTAAAAAAGAGCTAGCAATAAGAGCAAAATCTTGGAGCTAGAGCATACGTTGAGCCAGCTTTGTCAGATCGGACCGCGGTCGTCTTAAAGTACCAGTCAAGTTTATCACTAGGTGCAGTTTTTTTTGTTCTTTGGTCTTCAAGAAACCAGTGCCTAATTAGTAGTTGCATTTGCGTGCAGTTTTTTTTGTTCTTTGGTCTTCAAGAAACCAGTGCCTGATTAGTAGTTGCATTTGCTTTGCTTGAGAGGGTGCGACACACTGCAACTTTGACTGTCATGATGTAACTCTCTCTCTCTCTGAAAACCGTAAACAAATGAACTTGTGATATTGCTTTCCCTGAAAACGTGAACAAAATGTCCAGCTTCAGTGCTCATGAAACAGCTACAACGACAGGTGACAACAAATTGAACACAGGAAACCAAAGGATTATATCATTTCTTCGCTACTAGCAGCAGAAGCCGAGTGCTTGTATTGTGGACCTTAAGAAGTAACATCATTATTCCAAGAAAAATATCATGAACAAGAATTTGGATAAAATGTACGACTGTAGGACGTTTCTGTCCAATTGATACTAGCAAAATCTAGACGCCTTGCCCATATTTATATGGAGCAATCCCATCGTTAAAAGACAAGAATTTTAAAAAACATTCTCCTGAAGCGCGTAGCTCAAAATTTATTTTACCAAAGTCATAACGCATTCCATCAAAATGCACTCCAAAGAACACAAAGCGAGGACCAAAAGGTTGTAGTAACATGCAAAACAATTGTTGACATCATCATATATTTATGAAGGAGGAAAACATATGTACCAGTTGATTACTGGATTATGAGAGCATAATTTCATGATACACGCCAAAAACTGAAACGACAGTGACAATCAAAATAAAACAAAGTCAGACGAAGAAACTAAACGCTCAGTTATCTGTGAATTTTTAAGTTTCGGCAGTTGTGTGTGAAAGACTTCAAATAGGGAATAGCAAAATACAAGAACCAAAAATATTTAGAAGGTAAAAAGGCCAAAAATTGGTGGTGGGAGCCGAGGAATTCATTCGAATCTCCTTATGATCGAAAATTACAATGTATATTCAATGTTGAAAATATCTTTTATGTGCATAATAGTATATGCTAAATTCCCTTATTTTTTCAAATATTTTGAAGCCTCTATTAAAAATTCTCGCTCCGCTCGACAAAGATAAGATGTTTTGTGCTTTACATAATTTAGATTAGTCTTGTATATATAGTTTTACAGAAGACCAAATATTTATATACAGTATAAAACACACACATATATATATCCATTCTCTAATGTCTAAAGTTTTTAAAATGTTGACTACCTGTGGAGCTTTAATCACTCAAATAAAACCAACGTAAAGAGTTAAAATTGCCAACGCTTAAAGAATGACAAAGATCTCAAAATGCAAGAGGACATAAACAGCCAAAGACAACCTCCACAAAGCAATATAATACATACACATCTCAATTAGCTTCAAAATAAATTTCTCTCATAACTATACAGGTTTAATTTAATTACTTTGATTTGCAATATATAGTTTATCCATCTAGATATCAGTGTGATGACAATCGATTGGGAATATAGAAAAACCAATGCTGGCCATCGACTTGGACAGTGAGATTATGAACGCGAGCGAACAAATTGACAGCCCGTCTAACTCCTCTGTTATCAGCAGCGGTGAAATAGTCATGTCCAAATATAACTCCACCTTTTGAACCGGGCTTCAACAACTTAAAAGACCGGTTTATATCGGACCAAGCTGAGTGAAAATCATGTCCAGCATCAACCTCGATCAACTCACCAAACACACCCCACTCACACAGTTTCTCCAGCGCTGATCCGCTAGAGAAGGGCATGTACACTACGGACTTCGTAGCGTTCGCCTGCACCACGTTCTGCATGAATTGATACATCAACATAACGTCCCCGTTCACCATCTTCATGTCTTTCATATGCAGATGATCTGAAAAACCCGCCCACCCTCGAAAATCGTCTATGCAGACAATCTGAGTGTCATCAAGACCAAGTCTACGGGTCAGTTCAAACATGTGAAGAGCAGATGCACCTAGGAACGTGCCTACTTCAATTATGGTCTTGGGTCGGATCCTCAGGATCAGGTTCTCGAATACTGCCCCGTTTGATCCCCATCCTTTGACCCATTTTTTTCGTAGAAGATTGTCCACATGTGACGGAGGAAAATTCTCCCATGGAGATGTTCCTTTGAAGACACGCTCCATAATTTTGTGGCGGATGTGTTGTGACATAACTGCCTCACCACATACCGCTCCAAAATTATTGTGGTCGCCTGATTCTATTACACTGCTAATTACAGTGTTTACATGGGCGACCACGGTGTTTTTATGGTCAGGTGTCTTGCTATTGTTGCGCGTAGAGCTAGATAGGTAACCGAGCGAATAGGCGAATAGGATACAGAGGAAGTACACAACGGGTTTAGCAAAAGATGAAATTCTCTTTGATGAGTGACGCAGAGATGGCGACTCTTGTTTCATGCTAGGAATCTGGAGAAAGAAAGTTATGAATATTTTCCAGCGAAATTATGAAAGTTGTGAATATTTGAGTGTTGAAGCGTTGAATTTGTTGTGCTTTCTACCTGTTTCGCTTCTACAATATATACTAATAATGGTTGAATAAATATTAATCTGGATCACGTCAGCTCAAAAACGGGTCGATGAATAAATTAAGATTGATGAAAAGAGAAAGTTCTTTAGTTGCTTGCTTGTTATTCTTATCCTCTTTGGTCATCGTAAATAAATTAATGTAACACTGTTTTTGGCAAAGATTTAATAAAAATGGTAAACTTTTAAAATTCGTTTATATTTCTTTGATTATAAATTATGCCAATAAGATTGAAGAAAGTTTTGGAATTAGATTCTTTCTAATTATAAAAAAATTACTTCTTTTGAGACAAATTAAAAAGGAAAATACTGCATAAATTGGTACATAGTAATTAATATGATGTGTGTATTGTCAACTATATTTTGATATCTATTAATTGCATAGGGACGGCTTCTATCACACACTATCGAACCATCTTATTAAAACTAATTTTCTACATGGTGGCCTTAAAGTTTAGGTGCATTTTCACATTAAATTAACTTGGATAATTTCATTTTCATATATAAGACGGTAGACCTCCTCTTGGTAACATTAACCATGATAATTACGCTTAACTCCTTTAATTCTATTCAATTATTATTAGTACTCTCTCTGCCTGAATTTACTTATTACATTTTGATTAAACATATTTATTAAAAAAATAATAATTGATATTGTGATTTTATCAAATTACTCCTATTAGTTGATGAATAGTCATAAATATTAAAAAATAATTAAAAAAATAAAATGTTAAAAAACGTGGAAAAAATTTGTCACAGGAGTAGTAACGTGAAGTGATTACAGGTTGACTAGTTTATCCTTTTATAATAGTAATATATACTACAGTCCCTTTTAGATTAAGTAAGCCAATGAATATCTTCTTTGGAAAATTCTTTTATATTTTTAAAAAAACTAACTCCCTTTCAAAAACTATGTGGGCATAGAACCGATCAAATTATCATATCAATCGTTTTCGAATTAAAATAAATAAATAAAATCAAACGCAAGCGACCAGTTTTATGAATCACCAAGAATTCATCTACAATTGTTCAACTGTATCTTCTTTTAGCTTTATTTATTGCGGTTGGTTAATGTTTTAAGAAACACAAATCCTATAAACTTATACTCCCTCAATTCGCTTTCTGAGATCAACCTACATAAACTTTGACTGACATTTTAAACTGTATAATTTAATATTTAGATTATCGAAAAATTATACGAAAAATAATATGCATTGCAATCATTTTTATATTAAAATGGTGAAAAAATATATTTTAAAATGTTGATTAAAGTTCATACAGGTTGACCTTAAAAAGCGAAATAGTGGAGTATCAATTTTGAAACCAAATTTAACTTGTTTTGCCTGGAGCACCAACAACATACCCACTCTGATATATTGTCCCAACATTACATTGCAAATTATTTATGAATTTATTAATGCTTAAGAAAATGAATAACTAAAAGTCTCACATTGCAAAAGATTCCTCTCAATTAAAGAAAAGTATGTTTTGGGTTGCCGTTTGGTGGTTCATAAACTTGAAAAGGATTGGTGTGACAAGAACTTAATGGCGACAATTAATTCAAAGGGGATTAGATTATTTTACGTTAAATAAATGAATTTGTTTAAAAACATATTTAGTAAATTAGTTACCCAATCAATTAAAAGAGTATGGTATACTATTATAAAAGGGTAAATTAGTCATGCTTGTGTGTTCAGGGATGGTGCCGCTACATCAGCGGTGCATAAACTATATTTGAGAATTTTTATTTTAATGGTAAATATGTTAAAATGAATATTACAAATAATTCAAGATACAAAAGAAAACTTAATATTGTAAACCACAAGAGGGGTTGATGTTAGGAAGATAAACTTGAGGGAAGATTTATGAAATTATTTCAAATTTATTATTCTTAATAAACTTTGGCTTATTGGACTTTTTATTTGTATTTAAATGTCTTCATCTTGAGTTGCTAAAACGTCGTAATCTAATGTATATATTTAAAAATGTCTGGACTCGAGACCTTAAATTATAAAACAAGTAGCAATCTCATATAATATATTTTGAGTTATGTTTTTTGATAATGATATTGTAACTTCTGTTAAATGACTAGTGGAAATGTTCAAGGATGGACATTAAAGAATTTGGATAATAAAAATTGAAAAATGGGACTTCCTTTTAACAAATTCTTGATGTACTCTTCGAAAATAATTATCCAACCTACCTCTTATCTTTTGATTACAAATTAAAATTACATTATTGTGTAGCTTCATCAAAGATCCAGGATAACAAATTAAATCGATGACAATTGTGTATAGGGAGAGTAGAGGATTTTTCTGAAAGAAGTTAACCAGATATGAAAGAAAATCATATTTTCCTTCAAGTAAAGTAAAAATAATTATGATAATTCTTTGATTTTCCTTCTAAAAAAATAAAAAGTCAAATTTGATTAAAAAAAAATTAGGACAAAAATCATAACACAATAAGACATCTCTCTACCCTCAACTACCTAACTAAACATCACCTTAATTGGTGTCCTCCATAGTATTTATTTAAGGCCCTGTCCTTATTAAGTTGGAGGCATGTCGATTCTTGTCTAAGCATCTCTTCTTAATACTCTTTTGGCCTAAATTTACCTCTCTTGCAATCATTCATAGTCAACTTCTCATACCTCCACACTAGTTTCTCCGTTTCACGCGTCCAAATCATTCATACTGACTTGAGGTCATGCTAAATTATTTTAATTGTTTTGTTTCATACATTTATAGTCGAATGGTATATTTATATAAACATATTTTTAATTATATCCGTGCAATTATCTTTGCAAATATACCTATACATTTGGTCCCATATAATATTATATTATATACAAAATATACCACTTGCATAAAAGTGTATAACTGATATGGAATATACGTGTAATGCCGTGTCCATGTACTAATATTATATTGCAAAGCAAAGAAAAATTAAATGTTAACAGAACAAAGTATGAAGAAAGTATTTGAAATTAATATCAATTTTTAATTTGAACACAATTTTAAATGACATCCTCAACAAATTTCATGTTGGTTATCTTGATATTTGACCAAATACATCTAATTTTAATATTTAAAATATGTATTTGTGATCTTTCCAATAAAAAACTTCAAAAAATGCTTAAATATTACACTATTAAGTTATCTATCTGATATGATAAATCGTTTGAATTTGATACACTTTTAATCAAATTATATTTATATCTTAACTGTTAGTAAAATATTTCATATTTGTTTTTGCAATTAATGGAAATTGTGGGTTGGACTTCACATTCTTTTTCCATGGATAAATGTTTCATCATTTCCCTCTTAATCTTCTATTAGGACTTAAAATTTCTTTATTGTGTAAACTCATTAAAATCTAAGATAAGAATGAGATTTTTTTTTGCTTCTAGCGGCATCTGGTATATAAAATGAAAATTTAATTGAACAAGCATAAATTTGATCATTTTAGCTTTTCAATTCAATAATTTTATCTCAATAAATGCACCTCGATATATGGGTGAAAATCGTTTTTACCCCTCAACTTTGTTTTAAAAATCAAATTGTCACCTCAACACTGAAAAATAATCATACTCACCCATTATTCTATGCATTGTCCATTTTGCCCTTATAATTTCAAACATATATTTATTTAATACCAATCATATATTTATTTAATACCTATTATATGTATATAATATATTTTTTAATCTAGGTATTTATAGCATTTATTTAACTTTATTAACATTATAATTAAAATAATTTTTTTATAAATTTGGCACAAAATCTAATTTTATTTTTTAATAGCGTTATTTCAATATATATGTATTAAAGAGTCGTTTGATATGAAGTATAATTATAATAATTCAGCAATAAAATTTATGATTATTTTATCCTGCATTTAGTTAGAAGTATTAGTTAGTCCCGAAATTATTTATCCCACCATTTATACCATAGTAATGGACTAAATTATCACTAATACAAGCTGATACAACTTATTTTGGGATAGTTAATTTCAGAATAACTTGTTCCCAATCAAGCCCCTTAAGTGTGTATATATTTGTGTTTCACCAATATCTTGCTACATCCGTTTCATATTACTTGACTTTTGTTTACATGACACAGTCCTTAAGAAAAAATTATTTTAAAATGTATTTTACTGAATTAACCTTATTAATGATACTTTGAAACTTTAAATTTGTCTATACAACTATATTATGTAGTTATTTAATACTAAGGGTAGGAAAAAAAAACATAATACAATTCTCTTGATTTCATAAATTAGACAAGTAAATTAAAACACCAATTTTTAGTATAAGGGTCAAGCAATAAGAAACGATATTTTCTATTGTCTATATAAATAAATGAGTTGTGATTGTCATTTATCCTTTGTTTGGATAATGGATTGCCATGGTATGGTGTGGTATAGTTATTAAGAAAACCATGTTTGTTTTGATTGTTTCATAAAATTTAGGCCAAACCCATAGATGACCCCCTAAACTTGACACGAACTTTCACTTAGGCACCTCAAGTGGACGGTGTTCATTCTAATTTCTAGGCACCTAAATCAGCCATCAACTGTGTTATTTGACACTTTTCGTTGACATGGCATGGCGAGTGTTACACACTCGCCATGAGCGCGTAAAACTCCTTATTTATCCGGAAAAAAAAATAAAAACTATGCCTCTTCTTAAATTTTTTTGACCATTTTGTTCATTACTATTTTTGGGTAGATATTTTAACATTGAAAGTTTTTTTCTTGCTCATCAGTGGTGAATTCAATGGCAAGGAAGAGATGAGCAACACCCTTCACAGAAAATTTCAATTTCTTCGAAACCTCATTCTTTTTTTGACCATTTTGTACCATTTTGTTCATTACTATTTTTGGGTAGATATAAATTTTTTCTTGGTCATCAATGGTGAATTCAATGGCAAGGAAGAGATGAACAACACCCTTTACAGAAATTTCTCCGAAACCTCATTCTTTTTTGGAAAAATTTCAGAATTAGCAACTATAGATCATTAATTGTAACTTTGATAGCAATAGTTTCATAATTACGAAAAATAACAAATTGTATTTGGATTTAAGTAAACTGTTGCTATACAAATACATATACAACAAGATTTACTGCCCTTGTTTTACCCAAATTAGTTGAGTTAAATAAAGAATAATTATCTCATCTAATTAAATTTTCATAAATTACTCTTATTTAAATTGGTAGATTCCTTTTCCAAATCAAACTCAAATATGAAGATTATTATTTCTATGATCTTCAAATTTTCAAAATATCATTCTCTTATATCTCTAACTATTTTTTTCTTGTTAATTTTTTCATTTTTTTAATCTTTTTTTTTTAATTTTAATTTCTTTCTCTTTTCACTTTATTTTCTCTCTTCTACTTCTCTTTTTTATCCTTTTTTCATTTTTTTAAAAAAATATTCTTTCTTTTCTCATTTTTTTTTGTTTTCTTCTTCTTCCTTTTTTTAAAAAAAATTTTGCTTTTGTTTTTACACTTCTATTTCTAATTTCTATTTTTTTTTTTCCTTTTTCACTTCTTTTTTTTTGAATTTTTTTTCTGTTTTTTTTATTTTTTATTTTTTTCCTCTTCTATCTCTATCTTTTATTTTTAAAAGATAAATATCCATATCATGTATACATATTCAAAAAATATACAAAATAAATAGTCAAACAGATCTGCATATGTATTTACGGTAAAATACATACATATATATCATCATATGTATACAGAAATACATATCTGACTCACATGTATATATAAATATATAGGACACAAAATATCTATAACAAAAATAACAATTATATACATATACATATAGGTAATAAAAAAACGCATGATACATATCTTAATTAATAAAAGAAAACAAATAAGTGCATATGCTATCCTCTAAAATGACATAGTATGTACAGTTCAAAGACAAATTCAACACCGTATAAAATACATATAGCTCTGCATATGTATTTATAAAATACATACCTGATTCATATGTATATTCTTATTTTATATGAGTCACCTTTGTATTTTGTAAATACATATGAAGATATATAGTACAATTATGCTTGTTACTGTTTAATATGAATATGTATTTCGTAAATACATATGTATGTTTTGTACTGAAATACATATCCAGATCTGTATGAATATGTATTTTGTATGTTTTTTGAATGTGTATGTGATATACATATTTGTCTTTTCAAAATAAAAGTTAGAGATAAAAGAGTAAAAAATGAAAAAAAAAAAAAAAAAAAAAAAAAAAAAAAAAAAAAAAAAAAAAAGAGAAGTGAAAAAAGAAAAAAAAAGGAATAAAAAGAAATAAAAGTATAAAAATAAAATTTTTAAAAAAAAAAAAAAAAAAAAAAAAAATCAAAATAAAAAGATAAGATGAAAAAAACTACAAATAAGAAAAAAAAGGTAGAGATGTAAGATAATGAAAGACAATAATGATGTTTTATATTGAAATATTGAAGACCATGGAGAAAATTATCTTCAAATATGAAAAAGGGGAAAAAAAGAAAACAAAAAAAAAGAAAAAGAAAAAAAAAAAAAAAATAAAATAAAATGATGAAAAAATGGGGTAAAAGATATGGCTATATTTGGGGGAAGTGAAATAGTGGAGTGAAAATAGGAAAATGTAAAGTAGTGAGAGTAAAACATGCACTTGTCTAGTTAATGAGTAAAATAATGATACTCTTGCTATAAACTGTAATTTTACAAAAGTGTTGTTATTTATTGTAATTATAGTCTTAAATATGTTATTTTCTGTAACTTTTCCTTCTTTTTTTGACCATTTTGTTCATTATTATTTTTTGGTAGATATTTCAACATTGAAATGTTTTTTCTTGGTCATTAATGGTGAATTCATTGGCAAGGCAGAGATGGGCAACACCCATTACAAAAAATTTTAATTTCTCTGACGCCTCAATTTTCAAAGCTAAAAAATTCAATGAAAAACCGTAATGAATTTCCTGACCCAAATTTATTATTGAAGGATGATGTTGTAGACACCTGTCACATACCCCATTTATGGGTATGTTGTTGTTGCAGTAATGGGTTGTTCAAATTTACTGTATTTTGAACAAAGTAAAAGAGAAAAGTGGCGCCACCATAATAATTTTGCTATTGCATTCACTTATGATCATCGTCAATGAAAACATCTGAAATAGTTCTGAAGAAAACAATTTTCGAAATGAGGCATTAGAGAAGATGATTGAGGTGGAGGATTGCGTTGCTGCAGCATTAATTTGTGGGTAGTGGTAGGAGGAGGGGGGTGTTGCAGCAAAGGGTAGGGTATTTAGAGAAAGTAATCTTGGGGTAGTGGTGGTGGGGTGGGGGTACTTGGAGAAGATGATGTTGGGGGTTGGGGTGGGGTACTTGAAGAAAATAATGTAGGGGGTGGGGGTGGAGTTGTTTATTTAATGATTTTTAATTTAAAATTTAAGTTAACTATTTAAAAATTGATTTTCTAAATTATA
>NC_061118.1:148063922-148100069 GCF_002878395.1 Capsicum annuum
TTAATTTTTAAGGCAAAGTTAGGGAGGAAAAATAATTTTCACCCCTAAATATATCCATATATATTTGATTAAGCATACCTATTTTTTAATTAAGCATAATTTCAAAGTAACAACTCACCAAATATCATGGTTATTATTATGATATTTGACTAAGTATATCTTATTTTTAATAATCTCTCTCTCTTTGTATGTATATAATTTTTAAATTAAAATCTTTAAAATAATTAAACATTGCTCCATTTAATTAATCTAAGATACACGTGCAACGCATATGCCTAGATATAAGTCAAAAGAATTATGGAGGAAGGAATTTGAATTTGACATTATAGATTACTCATATACTGTATGAAATTTATACTCTAGATCCCTTACGTTTTTTATCAAGTAATACTAGGAAACTTAGCCGCGCTTCGCGCGACCATGAGATACGTTATTAAATATATATTTTAATTTATTATAATATATTAAAAATAATCACATAACTATAAATTGTGAAACTCAATAATGAAATGTCTTGATTATATACAATAATGATATAAAACACATGTAGTATCATATTCATATATATAAAAAATAATTTTTTCATCCCATAACCCTCTTTCAGTTATCCTTGTAATCGTTGTAGATACATAAAAAAAGGAAAACTCATCACAAAAATCAAAAAGAGTTGTGGTTGATTTCTAATTGTAAATATGTAGTTTTTTTAAAGTAAGGACAAAAAGAGAAAAACTAGCTTAAAAAAGAAAGTAGTCCACAAAGTGATGCGAATAGTACACCTTGAAAAAATTGATTGAGTAGAAGTCTCCCTAGACGTTTTATCTTTGGACGTGAAGTTTCAATCGATCCAAGTAAAAAAGAACTCGCTCAACTAAAGAAATGCACTTTTATGATTTCTTTGGATTATTTTTTTTTAAAAATTATTATTGACGTTTCACTCATCAATGGTTAGCAAAATCATTTTTTAAAGAAAAGTACCTATAAAAAACAGAAAATAATCATTCAACTGGAGTAAATTAAATTAAAAGCTGAACTTACTGAATGTATAGCAGTAACTAAAGGCATATTATAAAAGCCCCAACAGAATATTTATGTAGTAATCTTTAAAGTACAATGATAAAAAACTCGTAATATTCTACAACTACATGAAATATTCATTTCAATTTCTCATCAGTTGAAACAAATATCTTTCAACTTCTACGTTAAGTTTCAGAAAGAGTAATAGTAACAACATGTTGTTGGAAAAGAAAGTTTGTGATTAGAATAATAAAGGGATATAACTAAAAGAATTAAGATAACTATAAACTTGCATGAATATGTATTTATCATGGGTTTACTCAATCATACCTCATAATAATTCCTACAATTCATTAAAAAACTTTAAATATTATATTTGAAAAAAAAATCAATATCCCAAAAGTGTATCGAGAGAACTTGAATGCACAACAACAATTAAATTTATATTTCAAAATAATATAAAAATCAACTTTCTTCTTGCATTATAATATGTATCGCACAGAGAAAGCTCTGTTAAAAAGAAAAGAAAGACTAAATTTCAAAAAATAATACCAATAAATTGAAATAACAGAAAGAGAAGAAAAAACTAAACAATATTCACCTAACTATGATTAAGGAGTCAAATTCACCAATCATGAGTGAATTACAAAAACAAGAGTAAACCAAACATTTAAGCTAATGAAGAAAATTAGGACGATATTAAACAACTCATATTGAATAGTGGGAGGCAACTCTTTAATTTCTCCAAAAATTTTATAACTCCCAAAAATGTTAATGTGAATTTACTAATATTATCAATGGTTCATAAATCAATGATATACATTGTATCCTTAGTTAATTGGGTAGTGGAAAAGACTCTTCACAAAATTATTAATGTACGTAGTAGAAGTTGTGAATTTTGTTTAAGTAAATGTGCATAACTTTTGTTTTTGAAATTGATAATTAAAATTGCACCATTTTAAAGGAAAAAATATCAAAAAAGATAAATAGTATTGGAGACCTCTAAGGCATGCCACATAGGATGAGTTAATATTATCCTTTATATATATATATATATATATATATATATATTTGCGGATGATGTTGTGCTAATTGATGAGACACGAAGGAGGGTGGGGGATGATTGACAAATTGGAGATTTTGAGGCAAACCCTTGAGTCTAAGGGGTTCAGGTTGAGTAGGTCCAAGACAGAGTATTGGGAATGCAAGTTCAGTGACTTGAGGCAGGAGGATGAAGTGGTGGTGCGATTGGACTCCTAGGATGTTTGTAAGAGGGATAGTTTTAAGTATCTTGGGTCTACGATTCATGGGAATGGTGAGATTGATGAGGATGTCTCTAAATGTATTAGAGAAGGTTGGATGAAGTGGAGGCTCGCCTTATGTGATAAGAAGGTGCCCCTTAAGCTTAAAAGCAAATTCTATAGAGTGGCAGTCCGTCCGGTCATATTGTATGGAGTGGAGTGTTGGCCGGTCAAACAATTCCACATCCAAAAATTGAAGGTGATGGAAATAAAAATGTTATGTTGGATGTGTGGGCTTACTAGAGGGGATAGAGTTAAGATTGAGATTATCCGTGAGAAGGTGGGAGTGGCTTCGGTGGAGGACAAAATGCGAAAAGAAAGGCTGAGATAGTTTGGGCATGTGATGAAGAGGGGCACAGATGCCCTAGTTCGTAGGTGTGAGAGGCTAGCCTTGGATGGTTTCAGGAGGAGTAGAGTTAGGCTGAAGAAATACTGGAGAGAGGTGATTAGGCATGACATAGAGCAGCTCCAGCTTACTGAGGACACGACCCTAAATAGGAAGGTGTGGAGGTCGCGGATAAGGGTAGAAGGCTAGTGTGAGTGGGTGGGTTGTAGAAGATAGTCGGGAGAGATCTTGTGTAGACGAGTTCGTCACCCTAGGACTGTGTACTTAGGTGTCGTTGGTATGTGAGGGTATGTTACTACTAGGTGGAGGACCTATTTCCTATTTCTTAGTTCCTATTTTCTTATTTAGTGTTGCCCTTATTTGTCGTATTTTATTTTTTCTCTGATTTCATTTCTGTTATTTCTTATTCCTAATTTTTCCTGTTGTGTCATCCATCCCCCTATTTACGATTCTTTATCTTGAGCCGGGGGTCTATCGAAAACAATATCTCTACTTCTTCAAAGGTAGCGGTATGGACTGCGTACATCTTACCCTCCCCAGACCCCACTTTCTGGGAATACACTGAGTTTGTCGTTGTTGTTGTTGTGTGTGTGTGTGTGTGTATAATATTGTTATTGAAAAGATTGCTTTTTTTTTCTTAATTATGTTTATGACATATTATTTGTAGATCCCTACTCTTTTTTTTCAATCTTTACTAAAAGAATTCACTCTTACTACAATAGAAATACTGATAATTATCAATTACAAAATTAAATCTACAAAAATAACAGATACATCATCATTGTAGAAAAAACAAATTACATAACAATCTCTTCTACTAAAAGACAATAAGAACATATGAATACTAAAACTAAAAATGTATTACATGTCAGGATTCTACTATATATTTGTCTATTTGATGCTTTGAAAAACAAAACTTGAGTGCCAAAAAATAGAAAAAGGAAAGAGCTCTTAAAAGATAATATTTATTTAAAGGGAGGTGAAGGAAATGGAGAAGGAAGCAGAGGAAAAAGAAACGATTATTTATCTTTACAAGCAAATGAAAGTTGTTAGATAGAATTCTATATATCACTACGCTAAGCCTGGAACATAGATAAAAGTGTTTTAGTAGATAATGAAACACAAACATTTCAGAGAATATTTATATCTCAATAGACCTCAATAAAAACACTACTATATTGTCCATAATACAAATAGAAAAAGCTAAGATTGAAACTAATGCATACTAAAGGCAAAAGCATCTCAACCGATATAAGTAGGATAAAGAATGAGCAAAAACAACAAGTGGAATAGCATCAACTACTCGTGAACCACTGCTTCGGTACAATTAAGTTGAACTGTATTTCACTATAGTATGTACCTACTTGTAGAGGAAAAATAAAGTAATAAAATCAGAGTATAAATATTTGATAAATTGTTACATATTTGCGGAGTTGATTCAAGCCAGTTGTGTGAATTAAGTATATACTTGAGGTCTATTTATATTAGAGGTTAATGAACCGAAGATAATACAAATTTCAGCACTAATGGCCTTTGATTTATGAGGGGAAACCACAAGATTAAAAATGGCTAAAACTGAAGTCATAAACTTGTAACTTTTCATAGGCATTGATTTTTGTAACAACAATTTATCAATTATTTATGATTTTACTTAACCACCACTTGTTTTTGCTTATTGAATGACATATCACTATATTTATTAGAATTCATTGGAATCGATTAATAATATTTTATGATATATAAATTAAATTTTATTTTATTTTTTTTAAAAAAAAACATAAAAAAGATAAATGCTTTTCTTAATTCTTAGGCATACCACATAATATGGACTAATAGTCTCATATATATATATATATATTGATTTTATATCTTTACTGTTACCAAAACACTTCATGTTTATTTTGCAACTAATGGGCACTCTTGTGTGAAAATGTCGAACTCCACATACATTTTTTGATAACAAATATTCAACTTACCACTTATTACATTTATTTTGTAACTTCATTGAGAAACGAGATAAGAAGTGAGAATTTTTTTTTCCAAGGGCAAATGTTACATTATATGAAATTTTAATTGAACAAGTGCATATTGATCATTTTTACATTTTTATTCAACTTTTTAATCTATCAATAAATACATCTTAATATATACATATTAGAATAAGTATAATTAATTTTTCAAATACAGCGTCAATAAATATCATGTTTGTTATTATTAATATAGGATCTACGTGCATTGTATATGTGCATGTACTGGCACTATATTTTAAAGATAAATAGGAATTTATTTTACAACTTTGATTTTGTTGACATAGTTCATTATTCTATGTCATAAATAACGTGTTGTTTTGTTAAGTCCAAAATAATGTCTTGTTCAAGAAGACCAATTTTGTATCACATAGTCAATGACATATATGCCAAGTCAAACGAAAGAGCAAATAGGATTATTTCATATGCCAGCATGACATGAGGTGCCTAGTCAAATTAAATATCAATGAAAACGCGTTAAGCGTAAAAATAACATATTATCGTCAATCAAATACACCAACTTTACTTTCAGTCCAATTGATCAAAAAGAATGTCCTCATGATAACTCCAGAGAGTTTATCCTCGCCATAACTCTTCTATCCTACAACTATAAACAAGGATCTCGTGATTTATTTATTTATTAAAAAACATAAAAATTCTAACAAGATATCCGAGAGGTGGAGTAAACATTGTAAATTTCTCCACAAGCTATAAGCATCCACACTTGCAAATATTTATCTATATTTTTCACAAGACGAAGATTCAAGACTATGCTTATCAGACCTTGGAATTTATATTCGTGAAAAAAAGTGTGATGGCTCATAGAAATTGTTGTCACACCCCTTTTTACGCACTCCAAAAATTTATGGTTATAATTTAATGTTCGAAAAGGGTTTTATTATTTAAGTGACAAGAAATGAAAATTTAGTTCGGAAAAGGATTATTTACATTTTTTACTCAGAGTCGCCATTTGGCATAACCCGGTGTGCCAAGTCACCATTAGAAAATCCTTTCCAAAACCATTGACTCTTAAACTGGTTTGCGAATAGAGATTCTGGCTAAGGAATTCTGTTGACCGAGGGGAAGGTGTTAAGCACTTCTCGATCCCGTGGTTCAACCACGGTCGCTTGGTAGAGTGTATCGACTATTTTTTGGCACTAAGAAATGTATAAACCGCACAAAAAGCATGCAAAATAATCAAACAAAACAAAACAATCCGAAATGTAAAGTCCTGTCCAATTATTACAACCCGAAATAAAAAGGGACTGAAAGTAAACCTACGCTAATCCTAAATTAATGCTCTACCCGACGCCTCGGGCCTTCACCACGAACGTCCTCCGGGTACATGATACCTCGGTGCATTCCCCGGTGAATAAATATATACAGATACTTCGGGGCATTCCCCGACCAAATTATACAATTGAATTAAATGCGACAAAAAAATAAAACCATTCCAACACATATTTCAAACATGTCATCAATCCACTATGCCTAAATTTGCCTACCTGAACCCACCATTTGCATATCCAATTAGCGACCTAAAATCGTGACACTATCGAGTTCACCAACATTATTCATGTTTATTCCAAGTTGAATAAAAAGTAACAATAAAACCATCATTAACCCAAATTCATCATTTTATCAATATCATAATTCTACCCCAATTTTCCTTTTATCAACCCATTAAAACATGATCAAACTCATTCCTCAAACCAACATAGCCAAATCACTAACGTCATGATCAACATCAATTAAATAAACCGATTAAACTACGATAATTAAAGAGGCTCAAACACACTGTCAAAAATTAACCATCAAACTCAAACATGAACCACACAAATCAAGGACATCATCACAGATAAAATGAGAAGAGATAGAGTTGAAGAATTTGGACCTTAATTTTATTTCAAATTGGATCGTTCGACTGAAGCCGCTTCACGAACTCAACGAATCTCGACTCTACAACCCGTTAGCCCTCGAATAGAATCAACTCAGCCACGAAACGAAGCCCCGATAAGTATCCAAAATTGAAACTGAGAAAAGAAGAAGGACACAATCCCGAATGACGATTTAGTGGTCGGAACTGACGCTAGCCGGTGGGATTTGACCGAAAAATAAGAGGCACGAGCTTAGAACGTGATTTCAGATCGTAATAGAGCCGGTGGTACTGTTTTTCGTCAGGTTTCGTCGGAACAGTAGCCAGGCCATGGCTATTGACGTTTGGGCAGTGATTCCGGTGGATCTCCGGCGATAACCCACCGGAGAAAATACCTCTTACCTTAATTTCGTTCTTGTCTCAGCTTTTCTCTTTCGATTTTCTCCAATCTCTCTTGTCTCCCTATTCTCACGTCATTTTAGTAGATGTGTGTGTGATTGTGCGTTTTCACTGAGAGAGTGCATTTTTTTGGTGAGATGTGAGTGTGTGTGCGCGACTGATATGTGGATCTGTGTGTGTTCAGTGTTTATCGGTGAGGGTATGTTTATGGTGGTGTGCGATGGTGAGAGGATTATGAGAGTGGTACGTGAATTCTGTTTTTTTTCTCTAGAAAAAAAAATGAAAATGAAAGATGATGGTCGGTTTTCTTATGGAGAGGATGAGATGACGATGATAATGAAAAAAAAAAATCGGTCCCCTGTGTAAAAATGTGAGGGGGGTATATGGGTAGTGGTGAGGTGGGGTAGAGTTTGTTAGGATAGGGTAGGTACGTGTTGTTTTTTAATTGGAGGGATAAGGGTTAGGTGTCTATTTTTGTTTGGGTAGGTTGCTAGTAAGACAAAATTAGTTAGGGGATTGTTATTTTTGTTATTTGTGGAGGGATTATCACACGGGTGAGGGTACACAGCAGGATAGGGTAAAAACGGATAAAACGACATCGGGGAGGAACGACATTAGGTGTCTACAATTGTAATAATTACTATATTTTAAATAAATTATTATGATTATTGCGTTATTTTATGTCTTGATTATTATTACTATTTAACAATTTTTTTTCTCTGTAGGAAGCATTTAAATTAACATTATATTTTTCCTGTATTGGTCCAAATTTACTCATATTACTATATGAAACACTATTTTCTGCGCCTATCATACTTTTGATTAAATTATACTTATATCTTCACTATTAGTAAAAATGTCTCTTATTTATCTTTGCAACTAAAGGAAAACTCTAGCGTAAAGAGGTTAGACTTCACACGTATTATTCAAAAATAATTTTTCACTTTTGAATTTTGACTTTTAATTACAGCTTAAAATTACATTTATTGAATACTAAGAATCTAGAATAAAAGTTTTTTTTTTTTAATCAATGTTGCATTAAATAAAGAATTACCTGAACAAATCGTAAATTTGATCATCTCACATTTTTGAGTAAATTTTTTTAACCCTAATAAATATATATATATATATATATATATATATATATATATATATATATATATTGACTGAGTACACCTAATCTTTAATTTAAACACACTTTTAAAATGACATCCTCAACAAATTTCTTGTTAGTTATGTTGGTATTTGACTACGTAAATCTAATTTTTAATAATTAATATATATATTTTTGATCTATATTTGCTGGTAATATAATTCAATAGTTTAAATAATAATACAATTTTAACAAACATATTAATCAATGAAGGTCGATGTATTTACATGAGAAATAATTTTCTAACTCTTTATCATTTTCTTTAAAATAATTATATTCTTTGTGCAAGAAATCTTTATTTTCACACATATAAGAAGATTTTTTTTTCTTCTATTCAATAGGAGTTCTAATATAAATTTTGAGAAACTAACTTAACCGACTAAATCAAATCGTTCCGAACCAATCCTAAGATTTCTCTTAATAAAATCAATTGTTTTAATTCAAATTTATAACTAATCGAATAATTAGGTTGGTTATTTATTTTCTGAAAATTAACTTAAAAAAATCGAATCATACCGAATAATATACATATAAAAATATTTATGCATGAAGTTAAAAATAATAAAATAGTGAAAAAATTTCTTTAAATCCAAGGTAATGAAACTAATTACAAGAGGCAATATAATCGATACTCAAAGTCCTAACACAAATTTATTATACTACTTTAATCGAAATTAAATTAATTTTAGGATTTCGTCTCTCGAATAATAACTAGTCAGCTACAAGGTATTCCAACTATCTTTGATAACAGGCTATAATTTATTAGATATTTTTTCTCTCTTATGATCTAAATTTCATCTATTGGATTCTTAGTTTAAGTAGACTCCTTTCTTGAGTTTCATTTTGATTGATTTCTTCCCACTCTGTTGATTCATCACCTTTTAGATTAAAAAAAAAAAATTAGAGAATTTTTATCCCCAGTCATATAGAAGTAAGTATACATTCTTCTAACTTTTATATGTTCTTTTTAAGAAAACATCGTGAATTATCGAATCATACAGATATCAAAGAAAAAGCGAATTGATGGAATAATTTTTAAAAGTCTAGTTTTGATTGTATAAAATAAAATAATTAAAAAATTAATATAATATAAATTTTTAAAAATAACAGTCGAATTATACCATTGACACTCCTAACTGAAATTATAAAAGCTCAATAGACCTCATTTTCTATATACTCACATATCACAAGGACCAAAAGTAAAATTTACCAACAATCGAGGGACCACAAGTCTTATTACCCCATTATTTTAATAGGCAGTGGCATCTTTACACTTTTAGCTATGTACAACTCACACCGTTCGTTTGGTGTGAGGAATAAGAAATAGACAATCTTGGAATAAAGTAAAAAATTCTTTTATTTTATATTTAATTAAAAATATTAATTATTATTAAATTATTTATTTTATTATTTATATTATAATAATAAAATAAATTATCCATATATATAATAAAATAATTAATTTCAAAATTAATTATTTCGAAATAACTCTTACCAACCAAACAACCCCTTATACACATATTTTTCTACCTAAAAGGGCTTAAATCTTTTTTTCTTGCTTTCATATTGTTCTCTTTTTTTCCCAATTAGTAGAAAGGGGGAGCCTCCAATTAGTACCAACCCTCACAAAGTGTCACTCACTCTGCTGCTGCATGACACTGAAGAAGCAGTGACTAGTGAGTGTCCTTTTATAGCTACTCAAAAACCCTTGCCCTTTTTTGTCCTTTTTTCTCTTCTTCCCCATTTGTAATGTGAGAGTTGAATGCATTTTGAAGAAGAATTTGGGGCTACTTTTCTGTGGCGGAGACAATAAGAAAGGCGGTGAGGGTGCAGATTTAGTATACGGTACTCTTTTCTTGTTTTTTTTTTTTTTGTGGTAATTGTAATGGCATTTGTGTGTAGTTGTACTTTTTGTGTTACGCATTTGTTGAAAAGGGGTTTTATGTTCATTTGTGTTTGGAATCTGTTTTGTTTTGTGTTTTTGAGGTTTTTTAAATTTGGGGTTTATTGATGTATGACGTTGTTTTAGAATCTGGTTTGGTTTGTGGGGTTTTGGTGTTTTTAGGAGGTGAAACTAGGGTTTTGAGTGTGTGGTGGGATTTGATTCTTGGTGGGTTTTGGGTTTTGCATGTGGGTTCTGCTTGGAATTTGTTAATGTTTTGTTGATTTTGTTTTTTGGGAGTTTCATTTTCCTGCTGGACTCTGGTCAAATTGAACTTTTTGCTTGGATCATTCGTATCTTGGTGGAAAATTTTCATTTCTGCTAAAATATGTGCTGGTTGGTTGGATTTAAGCTGTAGAAAAGGTTCTTGACGTTGTTATTTTTGCCATTAGGTTTTGATGCATGTTATAAGTAGTAGAGAAGGTTCTTGACATCGTTATTTCCGCCGATAGATTTTGATGCATGTTATAAGCAGTAGAAAAGGTTCTTGACATTGTTATTTCCGCCATTACACTATGCATGGTGATCAATTTATGAAGTTACATTGCTTTTAAAAGATTTAAACAAAAAGTCAGTTGATGAATCTCAGTTAAGGTTGTCTTACATTAATTATTTTCCTAGTTGGAGGTTAGAAATTTTGACAAAAATGGTGGTCAGACTAGATTATTGTTAAAGCTGCATTTCTTGGGATTTACGGATTTTTAAATTTCTCTTTTCAGCTGCTGTGTAGAAAAATATGGAGGAAAGTCCCTCATCCAAAGTACCGGATGGGATTGTTAAATGTATCAAATTTGGTTTGGCTACACCACAGGAAATAGTAAGTTCAAGTTTATGCATGCAGCTTTAGTGTTTGTTTGTGACAAAGTTGTCAAGAAAAAGTAAACTGCTCTTTAGTCTTGTAAAGAAATGGATATTGGCCTAACTCAACCCTAACAACTAGCTTATGAGGGTAGGATTACCCAAACCCATATAAGGTGTTCCTATTTTCCTCATCCCACCGATTTGGGACTTAACACCGCTCCTCAACGCCCAAGTCATCTGGTGCGTGGACAATTTAATTTGGGGGCCCAACATTGGTCAATCATTGACTCGGATGGGGCTGGCTTTGATACGATACCATGTAAAGAAATGGGTCTTGGGCCTAATTCAACCCCAGCTTATAAGGAGAGTATAAGTCCATAAAAGCAGTCCATAATTTCCTCATTCCACCGCGGGACTTAATAAGTCCGTACATGGATCTTATCAAACAACTAGGCATTTAATACTTTCTGAATTAATCTCGATGAACGGTGCTTGTAATTTCTTACTTATTTAATAGTTTCCGAAAAAAGAAATTCTTACTTATTTAAAGAAAAAGTAGTGTTTAGTCATTTCCTATACTTTTCACGTAATTCTACGGATTATTACTAGTTCAAATCCAAACCCCACTTTGTGGGAATACACTAGGTATGTTGTTGTATTAGTAGTTAACTATGAACCATTTTTCCTTAAAACTATGTTTCTGATTTGTCTACTTTTTTTTTGTACTATGTCTCAGTTATAAATTCCTATCTTTTCTGGTTTCTGGCAGTGTAAATCCTCTATTAGCGATTGCCCCATTACGCATCCGAGCCTACTATTAAATCCTTTCCTTGGTCTGCCTCTCGAAGCTGGCAGATGTGAATCCTGTGGTACTGCAGAGCCTGGCCAATGTGAAGGTACTATAACATTTTCATCTATTTCACTTTTATTGTTTCTGAAAGACATAAAGGTAAAGTTAAAGTGCAAGTGGAGTATAATGAACAAGATTTATTCCACATATTGATATGGTATGCATATGTCAGTAGATCATTGAAGTCGAGAAGTTGCCAGGGCCAAAACTAGCTTCATGCATTATTGAAATTATATGCAGTTGTTGCCTGCTTCTTCACAAGGTTTAAGCAACCCCAATTTATCTATTTCAGGTCATTTTGGATACATTGAGTTGCCCATTCCTATTTATCACCCTGACCATGTCAGTGAGTTGAAAAAGATGCTAAGTCTGCTTTGCTTGAAGTGTTTAAAGATGAAAAACAGAAAGGTATTTAGGTCTCATGACTTTCTCCATTTTAGGATAATGAATAAATTATTTTTATTTCTACAAAGATTTACGGGAGCAAGTTTTGGATCTGTAGAATTGAAACTGTTTCCTTTACAGTTAATTTTGGTCATCTTTAGTCAATATTTAAGCCTACATCACAATGTTACTGGTGATGTGTTGGGACCTTCATTTCGATGTGTTATTTGTTGAACACGATGTGGACACTTGCTGATCTGCTTGGCTCTTTTTAGATTACTTTGGTTTAATGCTGCCATGATGATGAATATGTTGAGGTTACTGCATATCAGATACTAATTTTGGTGGTTATCAAATGAATGAAGAAAATCTGATACTAAAATATTCTCTTACTGTTTTTCGAATGCGTTTGCCGTAAAATAATCTATCCTTGATGAAGAGTATTATTGAAGCTGAAACTTATAAAATAGTAAACTATTTTTCGTAGGTTAAGTGTTTGATTTCTCCGGCTCCCAAGTTCCTATTGAGTCGAGTTGACGATTCTGTAACTTGTTGCAAATTTACTCTAATGCTTTATCCTAAACTCTTCCGTTTCCCCTTCCAAGGCTAAGGAAGTTGAATTGATGATTTTCATGGACTTGATTTGGAAGGTGCTTTGTGCATGGGGTTTCTCTTGATTGCCGCATAGATGTAAAATTATTTAAATTTGTAGTGAATGAACTCTGTGCTATCTTCTAACCTTATTGAGATAATGCTCAGTTTCAGGTTAACCATGTTGGTGTTCTTGAACGAATGTTGTCCTCATGTTGTGAGGTGAGTATCTAGAATCCCATGTAGTTGTAGTTTAGTTACTACTAAACAAAATATTGTGGTTGAGTAACGGCATTATGTGCCTCCAATAATTGCTCAGAGTTTCATATTTGTTGTAAACACAGTTATTCTTAATGTTATATTGGTCAAGCAAGGTCAGGTTTTGATCTTTCCTTGTCTCTATGATGATATGTATGGTTTCTGTTATTCTATATGTAATTCTCTCTGTTTTTTTTTTCAATTGCAAAAAATAAGATACCAACCAAAAGTTGCAGTTTAATTATTGACGGGGACTTTATTGGTATTGTTATATGGACTACAATGAGTTCAGGAAGAAAAAACAGTAGGGAGGAGGATTGGGCATAGGGAGAAAGAAGATGAGGTGTCTAACACTGCTAACATTTTTCTGATGCATCATTTTGACTATCGATTGGCATCATTTCATGATATCTTGTATAATATGGTTAGACTAAGTATGTCAGCAACTGCAACATACCCAGTAAAATCCTAAAAGTGCGATCTGGGAGGATAGAGTGTACGCAGGCCTTACCCTTACCTCGTGGAGGTTGCTGAACTTTCTTCTTGAGTAATGTGATTTATGGGTTTAATGTATTCTATATTATGTAGGATGTCTCACAAATCTCAGTATGTGAGGGTAAAACCTCAGATGGTGCTGCCTATTTGGAGCTGAAAGTACCAAAAAATGCTGCAAAGCTTCAAGAGTGGATTTTCTTGGAGAAATATGGCTACCGCTATGGTGACGGTTATTCCCGTCCTTTGCTTCCTTCTGAGGTTAGCTTCTCGGTCTCTGTAGAATCACCACAAAGCTTAATAACAGGGACGGAAGAAAAGTAGCTTACAAATAGTTAACTTCTGTAATGAGCTTAATTGATTTGTTATTGTCTTTGTTATACATCTTGCGTTGCTCGTTAAAGTATGCGTGCATTTCTGGTGCCTCTATCTATTTCTAGCGGTTAATGTATTTGATTTTGACTGCGTTCTCTATGTTGCCTTCTGATGTCAAAGCTTCACGATTCCATCACTTAGAGTCTTAGACTTCCATGCAAATCCATTGCCTGTGAAGTCTCAGCTTTGTAATTTACTGGCAAACTAAAGTGATTGGCAGCTGGGAGAATTGTGACTGCATTGCAATAAGGTGATTATCCCCTTGCCCTTTCGCTTGTACCTCACGATTCTGCCACTGGGACCTGGGCCTGAAGATTATACTGATGCAATCTCTATTATTTATGAATTCCGATCTTCCTGGCAATAAAACTCATTTTCTAACTCTTTTATAGAAAGATCAGCTGGAAAATGCACAACAACATAAAGCCTAAAAATATTATTTATGGTGGCCAACAAAGAGGGGAAATGAACTGATATTGATACTGATACCGTGCTTGTTGAATTTTTTTTCCTGTGGTAGTGCAATTGACACCTAAAAGTAGAATGGGAATGACCAGGTTGATTTCTCTTTCTCTGGAAATCAGTATTTTCTGCTAGTGACAATGTTTACGTTGGGAATGAAATACATGTCATCTGGTATTATGTATTTAAACTTTTGATGGTATTGGAGATTTATTTTGTTGGATCATTCCCCTTAACTTGTTTGTTGGCAGTTGTACCTATCATAAAATGTTCTGGAGTTCTCTTTATAGTTTGTCAATAAGTTTTCTTTGAATTGATAATTCTCCGTTGCCGAATTCAACTGTGTGCTGGCTTAAAGATATCTCAATTTAATTTGCTTTATCTTGTTGTTGTTATCGTACACGAGTTTAGGTCCTGGCAATTTTGAGGAGAATTCGTGAAGATACGAGAAAAAAGCTATCTGCTAAAGGCTATTACCCACAGGAGGGATACATCCTGCAATACTTACCAGTACCTCCTAACTGTTTGTCTGTGCCTGATATATCTGATGGGAATAGTATCATGTCTTCGGTGAGACACTTAAATTGAATGTATATATTATTGGTATTCTCTTGTCTGTGTCAAGTTGCAAGTTATCATCTCATGTTGCTTTTTCAGGATCACTCTATAACAATGCTAAGGAAGGTGCTGAGGCAAATTGACATAATTAAAAGTTCAAGATCTGGTACACCTAATTTTGAGGCTCATGAAGTGGAAGCAAATGATTTACAAGCAGCAGTTGTCCAGTATCTCCAATTTAGGGGGACAGGCAAGGTACTGAGACTGCTTTTCTTGTTAAAACTTGAAGTTGTACAGCTATTAAACCTTTCTTATCTGCTTAGAGTGGTTTGTGATTTTATTGTTTGAGACGTCCAATATTATGACACATATCTTGGAAGTAGTTTGTAGCACTTGCAATATCTAGCAATTAGTCACTGCACCACTTTGTGCTTTTGCATGGTCTGCTTGGCAAGACTATTTTTGGGTTGTTGAGTTTTCGGTTTCTTTTTAAATTCCTGAGTACATGTTTAAGTGTCTGCACTTATGAGTCTTGGCTAATTTACAATTTTAAACAAACAGAAAGTAAGTGATGCCAAAGTTCAGGTAGTGTTGAGTTCTTCGAATTGTTCTGTGTCATATATGAAGAAATTATGGATCCTCTCTCTCTCTCTCTCTCTCTCTCTTGTAGTTTATTGAGTGGTTATTCATTGTAGCTACTGGAGTGTCTTTCTGTTACCAAACAAGTTGAGAAATAGCTCATTCGCTCAAATAAGTTCCTCATTTTACTGTACTGTTCTAAGTAGGCTTTTGGCCATAAGAACTTTTCACTTTTTTCTGAAATATTATTTCACTTTAGTGAAAAAAGTGAAAATAGTAGTGTTTGGCGTTTGGCCATAAGAATTAGTTCACTTTAGTGAAAGTTATTTTTGGAAAACCTATTTCTCTCACAAAATTTCAAAAACAACTCCAATTTACATTCATGGCCAAACATAATATCAACTCCAACTTCAACTTACTTCCAACTCCAACTCCATGAAAATTATTGTTTTCATGGCAAAACGGGGCCTAAATTTGTTGGTCCGTGTAAATTGTAACATAGAAGGAAATAGTGGAGGGAAGATAAAGATGGTTCGTCACCCTAAACTGCACAGTGCACTCCAGCAGTCTCACTGGGGTTGATATCAGTTGCTTTGCATATTTAGAAGAAGGGATGGAGCTCTTTTTTTGGATGGGGTGGGGTGTGGGGTTAAGAAAACAGTGATGGATTCGTTTACCACTTCAAGTAACAGGGGGTGACTTGTTTTGCTGTTGGAGAACAGGAATGTAGCTTTTATCTTATTTGTTGGGACTGAAAATTTGTGGAATTTTGTAGGAAGTACCTGATCTAGGATTAAAAATCTACTTTCTCTAAGTGTGTTTTTCTTTAAATCATGGAATGCAGAAAAACAGAGAATTTCTGGGTTTGAGTATAAACTTTTGTTCTTTGGTATTTAGTTCAGGGATATAATTATTGTTCTTTCACTGATACTGGTGTATCCATGCAATGAAGATGCTATTTTGACTATTCATTGTCCATTTCATTCACAATACTAGGCATCCCGTGATGTTGATAAACGTTTTGGAGTAAACAAGGAAGCCGTTGATACCACTACTAAAGCCTGGCTAGAGAAGATGAAGACCTTATTTATCAGAAAGGGATCTGGTTTCTCATCTCGAAGTGTCATAACTGGTGACCCATACAAAGGGGTGGGTGAGATTGGTTTGCCATGTGAAATTGCTCAGAAAATTACTTTTGAGGAGAGAGTAAGCCAGCACAATATGGCGTACTTACAGAAATTGGTGGATGAAAAACTTTGTTTAACCTATAAAGACGGGTCAAGTACTTATTCTTTGAGAGAAGGGTCAAAGGGGCATACATTTCTACGACCTGGGCAAATAGTGCATAGGAGGATAATGGATGGTGATACCGTTTTCATTAACAGGCCACCCACAACACATAAGCACTCCCTTCAAGCCTTGTCAGTGTATGTCCATGATGATCACACTGTGAAGATCAATCCCCTCATGTGCGGTCCCCTTAGTGCTGATTTTGATGGGGATTGCATTCATTTGTTTTACCCTCAGTCCCTTGCTGCCAAAGCAGAGGTTATGGAGCTTTTCTCTGTAGGGAAACAGTTATTGAGTTCTCATACTGGTAATTTCAATTTGCAGCTTGCGACTGACTCATTGCTGTCATTGAAATTAATGTTCTCGAATTACTTCTTCCATAGAGCTGCCGCCCAACAGTTAGCAATGTTTCTTCAGATGGCCTTACCTGATCCTGCTCTAGTAGATGTTCGTAAATCTGGTACCATGTGGACGACCTTGCAAATCTTGGGGACTGCTTTACCTGATCTTTTTGATAGTTGTGGGGAGACACATACAATTGGCAAAAGTCAGTTCCTGGGAATTGATTACAACAGGGACATGATTTCATCAATTCTGAATGATGTTATCACAGCTATCTATTTTATGAAGGGTCCAAATGATGTATTGAAGTTCTTCAATTCCTTACAACCTCTTTTAATGGAAAATTTGTGCACAGAAGGGTTTAGTGTTAGTCTTCGAGATTTCTACATGTCAAAGGTTGTTAGGGATGGTATCCAGGAAAGAATTCAGTGCCTGTCCAAGCTGCTAAATAATTTGCGGTCCTCCTATAATGAGTCGGTAGAAGTACAATTGGAGCATTACTTGCGTAATGAGAAACTTCCAGTTATTGACTTTGTGCTCAGGTTGTCTGACATGGGTGTTTTAATTGATTCCAAGAGTGAATCTGCCTTTAATAAGGTGGTTCAGCAAATTGGTTTCTTAGGCTTGCAAATATCAGACAGAGGCAAATTTTACTCGAAGACACTGGTAAATGACATGGCTCAACTGTTTCAGAAGAAGTATCCTTCTGTTGGTACTTACCCTTCTGAGGAATTTGGATTGGTTAGAAGCTGTCTGTTCCATGGGTTGGACCCTTACCAGGAGATGATTCATTCAATCTCCAGTAGAGAAGTGATTGTCCGCTCAACAAGGGGATTAACCGAACCTGGGACATTGTTCAAGAATTTGATGGCCATTCTCCGCGATGTAGTCATTTGTTATGATGGGACCGTTAGGAATGTTTCCAGCAACTCAATTATCCAGTTTGAGTATGGGGCTAGCGGTGGCTCAAATTTACCAAGTGAATTTTGTGCTGGTGATCCTGTTGGAGTGTTGGCTGCAACTGCTATGTCCAATCCTGCGTACAAGGCAGTTCTTGATTCATCTCCAAGCAGTAATTCCTCCTGGGAGATGATGAAGGTAGTGCCTCCAAACAAGTGTTCTTCTGACACTTGGTTCTGACCAGCTACTTTATGCACTCCTCTAACTGTTTTCCCCGTCCCCTTTTCCTTATTTCAGGAGATACTGCTTTGTGGTGTGAGCTTCAAGAATGATGTTTCGGACCGTCGAGTAATCCTCTATCTGAATGATTGTGGGTGTCGTAGAGGTTACTGCAGAGAAAAAGCGGCGTATGTTGTCAAAAATCATTTGAGTAAAGTATGTCTCAAGGATGCTGCTGACGAGTTCTTGATAGAGTAAGTACCCTATTCTTTCAATTTTTTTGCTACCTTTTTCTTTTCCCTAGAAGTGCATGCACCTGCTATCCTGTAACATGAATATACTGTGACTAGATCGTCACCAACGTAGTAACTGCATCAAACATATTTTGCCTGGTTGCATGGCATCATTTTCTGCAGTTCAAAATTTATTTCATTATACCGCCCAAGCAGTTGGTTTTTGTTCTGAAAAATTTCAGTTAATGCTACTATTCTTTGTGGCCTGTAGTTGTCCTTTGTTCTTTTTAAATTTTAGCAGTCCATTTTGTTATTGAAGGGGAGCCTTGGAGTAACTGGTAAAGTTGCTGCCATGTGACTAGGAGGTCACGGGTTCAAGCCTTGGAAACAGCCTTTGGCAGAAATGCAAGGTAAGGATGCGTACGATACACCCTTGTGGTGGGGCCCTTCCCCGGACACCGCACATAGCGGTAGCTTTAGTGCACCCGGGCTGCCCTTTTAGTAGTCCATTTTGTTATTCTGTTCGCGGGTTCATGCCATGGAAACAGCCCCTTGCAGAAATATAAGGTGTGGCTGTGTACAATAGACCCTTGTTGGTTCAGTCCTTCCCCCGACTCCGTGCATAGAGGGAGCTTTAGTGCGCCAGTCTGCCCTTTTTTCATATTGTTATGCTCCTCAAATGGTATTTCTAGAACTACTTGAAAGATGAGTTTTTTTTAAAATTTAAATTTGGGGTAAACAGTCAAAAGTTGTTGTTTTAACTGGGAAAGTCGGGGTATAAGATTTATCCACAAAGTAGAAAAGCGTCAGAGAACATGATTATCTACACAGCACCCATTGTTTATGCTTGCTGAAATGTCGAAGGTGCTCTAAAAGTTTGAACGACCAGAAAAGGTTCCTCAAATATGAACAATAGACTTTTTCACTCCCTTGTTAGCGAAGAGAGTTGAAGCTGCTTCCAGAAGGCGGCGACACTCTTCAGAATTGGAATGATGATCACTGTCATTTTTTGATGACTTATTACTCTTCTCATGATAAAGGTTCGGCTAGTTCTCCCCAGATGCATCAGACACGGTCATCTTATATTTTCCATTCATAAACTATCAAGTACTTAAGTTCCATTATCATCATTTTGTCTCCGTAGTGTTTGTTTTCCTTCAATTTAATAGCACCATTTCTTGCACATATAGTTCATTCCTTCCCATTATAGAGATACTAAACCTTTACTTCTCAAAAGTCATGATAAACCTGTAGATTGTTGATCAATTTGGAATTGACATATTCAATATTGTATCTCAGTTTAGTTTTTACATATCCAGTATACTGTGTGATACAATAGCTATCTCTGCGAAGAGGAAAAAGATAGTAGTCTAATTAGCCTTAGTCAGTGATCTTATTGCTTTTGTCTTGTAGATATGGAGGCCAACAAGCAGGATATGAGAATTATGAAACAGGGACAGGCCTCATTGGTCATATTCATCTCAACCAGGTTTTACCTTTTTTTCTAACTCGTCAGTTTTTGAGTAATTTTTCCTGCATTATTGCGTTACTGATACTTCTGTTTGGGTGGACAGAGACAGCTGGAAAATTTGGGAATCAGTGTTCTTGAGGTTCAAGAAAGATGCCAAGAAAAAATCAGTTCATTCAAGAGGAAAAAGAAAATTGGCAATCTTTTCAAGAGAATAGTTTTGTCAGTGAGGTCAAACACTATCCTTCACTTTTTTCTTTGATATGACTTAGCTTTCCATTTCATCAGTCGGTATGTTGTTCAAAATTTAAGTTAATATAGAATCACAGCCACAGGATTCTGAATGTACCATATGTTTAAGTGGACAGTTTAATTTTAGTGAGAGAATGTGATGTAAATACTGTTATGTATGTATGCATCTCCAGAGGAGGAAATCATAGGAGCTATTTATTTGTCTTAGCACTACAGATCTATCATATGTGGAACTGCAAACACGGCATGCATCTTTTTTTTTTCCAAGTCATCCTACTTTACCTGATTATGTTCAAGTTCATGTATTGTCTGATTGAGTCCAAATAGTCAAGCATCAGGAATTGTCACACGTTGCACAAACTGTAGTACTTTGAAGCTTAAATACTAAAAGGTCAATATTAAAGCGTGAATAACTCTGATCAATTTAGAAAAGAGGCTAGCCAACTTTGGAGATTATTTCTAAACCTCAAGAACACGTCATCGGTTATTGCCTGGCAAGATTATAGAAGCCATTCAGTGTTGGGAAGAAGCTGGAGTGCAGTCTAAGAGCAGAGGGAGATGGAGAATTGTCCCTGCTAGCATTTGGTGGGCAATTTGGAAGGAAAGGAATTCAAGATGTTTTGATAGTATAGAAAACAGTATGCAAAAAGTTAAACTTATTGCTTGTTGCTACTGTCCTTTTGGTGTAATCAGTCATATTCAAATTACACTATCTCCTTAATTGATGTACTAGACTCAATCTAGGAACAGATAGCTGGTCAAGATGTATTTATCGTAAATACGGCTTAGTACTGCCTATGTATTGGTTGATGAAGGAAAATACTAAGTTACCTATTGCAAAAAGATAACTCTTTCTAGCATGCCAACATATTCCTTGTCTCTGTTTCTTGCTCTGGACAGTGTTGCAATAAAATTGGCGAGACTCTAAAGAAACGTCCTATGGGATTTGACAGGGGGTGAGGAAGTTTCACTTGGTGCGCGGTCTTGGGGTTAAAGATCCTGGAGTCTTCTTTATTAGGAAAGTGGTTATGGAGATTTGGATCAGAGGTACGTACTTTCCAGAGAGAGGTGATAGCGGAAAGATACGGGGTTTAAGAAGGGGAATTGGAGACTAAAGTTGTCATTATGCCTTTTGTGTTTGTTTTATGGAGGAACATATTGAAGGGATGGGAAGATTTTAGTAGCAATGTGTGTTTAAGGGATTGGATTAGTTTTTGGGCACATAAGTGGTGTGGGCAGAACGAGTTGAGGGAAGTCTTCCCTGATTTATACACCACAGTTATCCAAAAAAACAAGTCTTCCCTAAATTATTAGTGTGTCTGGCTGAAAGAAAGTCTTCCCTAATTTGTATAGTGTGTACGGCTGAAGAGATGATAATCCAACAAGTTTGGAGGTCTCACGAGGGGGTTATTCACTGGGACTTAAGTTTCAGTAAGAAGATGAGATTTGGTTGAGTTATTGTATGGGTTAGTCACAACAAACAACCTTCGGATGTATTGAGATGGCAAGAGAGCAGAGACGGTTATTCAATGTTAGCTTATATCAATAGAGTCTACTAGTAAATGAGGAATGTACATTCCCCCCATGACTCAATCTGGATTCCTAAGCACTTAGAAAGGTGTGTTTCTTTGTTTGGTTTGAAGCAAGGGATGCAATCTTGACAGCGGAAAATTTGGGGATGAGAAGGATCACCTATGTTGTTGCTTTATGTGCTGGCAAAAATGTAGACCATCTCCTATTGCATTGCAAGGTGGCTAATTGGTTTTGGAGGGTGGCCCTGAAGATATTTGGGATGTAATGGGTGATGCCCGACACGGTGATAGGGGTGTTGCAAAGGTTGTCTCATAGGAGGGGTAAGAGAGAAGCCCAAGGGCATGGAGAGCTTCCCCTTTACCAATCATGTGGGTCATTTGGAAAGTGTGTAATATGCTTTTGAAGGGGAAGAAAGAGAAAAACAGAGGTACTGAAGTCTGAAGAAAAGAAAAGAAAAGAACAGCGGTAAAAGAAAAAGAAATAAGAAATCAAGAGGTCAAGAAGAAAATCAGAAGAAGAAATTAGAAGTAGCAGCAGAAGAAGAAATACGTACCGTCGGAGAAGACTGGTCTCTTCGGAGTAACCTGGTCGGATTTGGACTACTGTCGGAGAAATTTGGTTGGACCATTGGAGGCGCTAAGATGTCGCGAAGTGTGGGAGAAGTGAAAATTTGCAAATAAAACCCTAAAATTGCCTTTTAAATTTTATGAAATACAACACAAATGTCGCCACATCGCCGCGTCGACAATATAGCCCTTATCTCGCCTATTTGATATCTCATCTCTGCAACTCGATCTGGCGATAAAAGGGTTGCCGACTAGGCGCTCGCTTTTCACAAAACTGGGCAGATGGTGGCTTTTTTCTGTGGATGTGGGACTAAATTCGTGTCTTTACATGTCCGTGAAGATGATTCTTCTGGTGTGTCAATATCAATCAATAGCTAAACTTGTGCCCAAATAATGGTAGCATTGTCTAAATGAATCATCTGACACCATTTTGCTCTTTTAGGTCATTGTAGTTCAAGTCATTTCAATATTACTTTACTTATAATTTGTTTGGCAGATTATTAGTTCTCTATAAGTGGAGGTTCTCTTTCTTGCCGGACTAAAAAGGTGAATCTTACATTGAAAGAACCATTTACAGATAAATTGGCATCAATATCTAGTATCCTTTGCGTGAGCTATTGTTAGTTTGTATGCATCTTTATGGACCACGTATCCGCCCAGTTATTTCCTTCTGTTGAAAACAAATCTTATTGCACTTATGAACCATTTAAATCATTATGAATTTTTATTTTGTGCAGTGAATTTTGTTCGTTTTGCCACAAATCAGGAAGTAAGTGTTTGAGCACACCATGCTTGAGGTTTTCTTGGCCAGATGCGAGCGACGATCACTTAGAGAGGGTTTCTCATATTCTTGCTGATATGATATGTCCAACTTTGTTGGATACAGTTATCAAAGGTAGTTTCGGACGAACCGAACATGTTCCTCTGTATTTGACTATGCTTGTGGCCATTTGTATGGTTGCAATATTAAGAGCGTGCTTGTGGTCAATTTGAATATAATTTCTTTCCAATTTTTATATCTACTTTACGGTTTACAGTTTCAAAAAATCTACTGTACTGTTAAATTTCTCCTTACATTGGGTTTGTGGCTGAAAGAGAAAGAGCAGGTGGATAGTATATGTTGGATTTTTACTTTGAGCTAGTAGTTATTTGAATATGGCCCTCTTCTCTAAATCTCCCTCATCTTTCATTTCTGCTTTGATAACCATAGTTTTCGTGAAAGTTCTCTGGCTAGGTCTCTATATTTTGGAGTGATTGTTAGCCTGCTTAGTGTGGTTAGATTGGAGTGATTGTTAGCCTGCTTATATAACTATATACTGTATCAAATTGCAGTTATTGTGCTCGAAAGAGCACTTTTATGCGAGAAGTGGCTAAAAACTTCTCTGTTTATTCAGAAACTTGTTTTGTTTGGGAAAGAACCTCTAAATTTCTGCGTCTCAAGAGCATAGTTGAATCCCCAAACACGTTCTAAAGCAGAATGCAACTTTAGCATGGAAACATTGGAAAATGGTATTTGGTGTGAAAAAGAGGTAAGTGGTTGAGGCTGGTGCAGTGGTTAGTTTGTTTTCTGAGTTTCCAAAAGACAGATAGAGGTAGAAGAAATGAGAAGTAAGCTTGGAACTACCATATCTTTTTCGTAATAAACATTGGTAAAATATCTCTTTGCCCTTCTCAAATTGCGCAGAATCATTTTTCAGGTGTATTTAAACCTTTTCTCTTGGGTAACAAACTGAAGGAGAGAACTGTTTATGTCACTGATCTCTGGCATTCGGTTTTGTGTTTGGATTGGCTTTTTCTTTAAGTAGCTTTTAAGTTGAAAGCTAAAAGCCATAAGTTGGGCGTAACCAACTTTTGGCTTTTAGCTTATTTTTCTTCTTTTTAAGCCTAAAAGAAAGTGATTAAAAGCACTTTTTGTCTTTGCAACAACAACAACAACAAAAAACCCAGTGTATTCCCACAAAGTGGGGTCTAGGGAGGGTAAGATGTACGCAGTCCATACCCCTACCTCCGAAGAAGTAGAGAGACTGTTTCCGATAGACCCCCGGCTCAAGATAAAGAATAATAAACAGAAATAAGCTATAAGGAGTAAGAAATAATAAAATAGAAATCAGAGAAATGCGAAATACGAGAAATAAGGGCAACATGAAATAAGAAAATATGAACTAAGAAATAGGGAATAGGACACCCACCTAGTAGTAACATATGCTCACAAACCAAAGACACCTATGTACACAGTCCTAGGATTACTAACCCAGCTACACAAGATCTCTCCTGACTGCTTGCTACAACCCACACACTCACACTAGCCTTCTACCCTTATCCGCGACCTCCACACCTTCCTATCTAGGGTCATGTACTCGGGAAGCTACAGTTGCTCCATGTCATGTCTAATCACCTCCCTCCAGTATTTCTTCGGCCTACCTCTACTCCTCCTGAAGCCATCCAACGCTAGCCTCTCACACCTACAAACTAGGGCATCCGCGTTCCTCCTCATCACATGCCCAAACCATCTCAGCCTTCCTTCCCGCATCTTGTCCTCCACCGAAGCCATTCCCACCTTCTCCCGGATAATCTCATTCCTAACTCTGTCCCCTCTAGTAAGCCCAAACATCCAACGCAACATCCTCATTTCCGCCACCTTCAATTTTGGATGTGGGAGTGCTTGACTTTTTGTCTTTGCAAACACTTCCAAAAATAAAAATGAGCTTAAAAGCCTAAAGCACTTAAAAATTAGCCTATCCAAACACCCTCTAAGTCATGAAATTTCTAGTGTAGAATAGATGAACAGAAAAACTACGGTAGTTTACTAACTACTGAAGAACGCCTACCATTAGTTCAGACTGTCTGAGGAACAAGATTATCCTAATATGTTCCTCGTTTTATTTTTCCTTGCTCTTGACCAACATCCCAAGAGAATGTGCTACTTTTTAGGTCTAGCAGCTGACTTTTTAGTTATAAGGGAAAGCTGGATGGTTGCTTTTTATCATGAAACAAGGTGGTTCCTTGATTATCAGAGGTTCCTCTATTAAATACTAAAACCCATTCTGGATTAACTGGAATTGGCAATGAGGAGCTCCAATGAATGTTCATAGATCGTTCAGACATTCTTTTATTGTTATATTGAATATCCAGCAGCAAGAAAGTGCTGTAGGAATATTTAAAGAGGGGAGCATTGCTGCTGCAATTGTAATTGAATCAAAAGTGGATCATGACCTCTATGTCATTTGCAAAAAGTTATGGTAACCCCCCCACACCACCACCACAAAAAAAAAAAAAAAAAAAAAAAAGAAACCACCCCCAAATAGTTAAGAAATACATTCAGTTTTGCTCTGAATATTCCTTTCATTCCAGATGACCAACCAGACTGTTGAATGAATTGAGTTCCATATTTTCAGTTTTTCCCCCCCTCCTCTAACTCTCCAGCTTTCAGCAACTCCATTGTTTGACCTTGACATCATCCAATTAGTTCCCACTGTGTATACATTCTTAGAAATAAGATTACACTTATGAGCCTCCCATTTTGTTTATCCTTGATTTGGACCTACGTTCTGAAGCTATTTCTACCGAGTGCTGAAATTGAATGTCAAACCCAAGTTGGATAAGTAGTAAATATGGTAGTTAAGAGCTGCTAATGCATGTTACGAACAGTTAGTACTGTCTGAAAATTAAGATTATGCTTATGAGCTTCCCATTTTGTCTGTTCTTGCTGTTGACCAAGTTTTCAAAAACTTGATGGTTTTATTGTCATGAATAAGGTAAAACGTTTTGAAGAGATTCTCTTTTCTTATTGGTGCCATCTTAAGGTGTCAAAGCATATACATTTTAGTACTATGCACAAATTTGCATTTTCTGTTATGGCTTCCTGGGTTTATGCTGCGCTATTTCTCGGAATGAATACTTGATTCTGATATAGTACGCTCATAATCGACAGGTGATCCAAGGGTTTCAAGTGCAAATATAGCTTGGATTTCTCCTGACACAATGTCTTGGATTAGGAGTCCTTCCAAGAGTCAAAGAGGTGAATTAGCTCTGGATATTGTTCTCGAGAGAGAAGCTGTTAAGCAAAGGGGAGATGCTTGGAGGATTCTTATGGATTCCTGTCTTCCTGTCATCCATCTGATAGACACTACGCGCTCCATTCCATATGCAATAAAGCAAGTCCAAGAACTGATTGGAATTTCTTGTGCCTTTGAGCAAGCTGTTAAGGTACCATTAAATGCCTCGACTTTCTTTTGTGTGGTAATGCTCTGTAGGACACACCCTGAGGCATTCTCATGAACAAAGGTCCCAGCCTTCTCAATATCTCCTTTCTTGAAAATTAGACCTATTTATAAAGCCACTTGTTGAACCTTGGATCTTGAAAGGCATCCTTTCCATGATTCGTAATTTATAAAAAGAAAGAATTTCAAATAGTAGATGTAAATCTGATCCATCCATGATATCTGTGGAACTTCCTGAGATCACTATGGTGATGGGTTCCGCTGCAATTTTAACATTAGTCATCTTGATAATCAACCTTTCCTTCCTAGTGCGTATTTGAATACCTTCTATGTGCAAAACAAGAAATTCTATATTACCCCGAAAAGTTCCTTTAAATTAGTAATCTCAAAATACTTATAATATGGTTTCTTTTGCAGCGCCTATCAACGTCGGTTACAATGGTTACAAAGGGTGTTCTCAAAGATCACCTAGTTCTGTTAGCCAATAGCATGACGTGTGCAGGAAATCTGGTTGGTTTCAATGCCGGTGGTATAAAAGCATTGTCTCGATCCCTGAATGTGCAGATACCATTTACTGAAGCAACGCTATTTGTAAGCCACATAAGTTTTCTTCTGTTCTATACAACACTTCGTATTGACAACTTCTCCTGTGAACTTTCTAATCAGAGGCCTATTTTTTGTTAATCTTTTTTTAGACCCCAAGAAAATGCTTTGAGAGGGCTGCTGAGAAGTGTCATGTCGATTCTTTGTCAAGCATTGTGGCTTCTTGCTCCTGGGGAAAGCATGTGGCAGTTGGTACTGGATCTCGATTTGAAATTCTCTTGAACACGAAAAATGTATGTTTTTGCTTTAACATCTTTTAATATTTATTTGGAATTGTCTTTAACAATCGAAAGAAAATATTTATTTGGTATTGGAGTGTGGTATATTTATTTGATTGTGTCATGCCACAGGTTGATAAATGTTCATCATTTACAACCTTTTGTTTATTTATGTCTCCTCCATTCCTTAATTAGCCAAATGGAGTTCAATAAGATTACAAATAATTGCATGCTCAGATTACTTTTTTAGCTGCGTGACATCACTTCTCTGCAATGATTGCTCTATTATGTTTGCATGTGATGTTTTGGAACTCCCGTTTTCCACTTCTATGGTAATAGCTCTTCCAGTTTTCTTTGGAAGAGTGGGTCGAGGAGAAGGAAGTACAAGGCTTGGAATGTTACACCTCTTGCTTTAGTGTGGGTCATTTGGAAAGAGATAAATAGGAGAGCTATTGAAAGGGTGGAGATGAGCTTTGCTCAGTTGAGTAGTAGTCTCCGATGCCTTATTTTCTTATGGTGCGCTCATGTAGTTCCTCTTTGTTTTGAGGATTGGGCGTCTTTCAACCAAGTTGTCCTTGTTTTTATCAATGAAAACTTTTACTTAATATAAGATCTTAGGTTTATATACTGTTAGAAGATTCAGATCATGAAATCCTTCTGTAAAAATAATTTGACAAACTATGTAACCTTAAGGAAGAGAAGACATAAACAACCTTGTAACCTGTGGAAAAGAAATGTGTGGATCAGTTTATAAGCCAATCAATATGATTTTCCTATCCCATGCAAAAGTTCTTTACTATGGTATAAACACGAGTAAGATGGAAAAGTTAGACCACTATGGAAGCAACTTTCTGCAGAACCTGTTAACTTGGATGCATTTTTCTTGTTCTTTTTGTAAATGTAAAAAATTGGGGATCAATGTGCCTCAAACACCTAAAGAGTTTTTACACTGTTATCTGATCTATCATTGGCTAACTTTGCTTCCTGTGGTAGCATATTACATTTGACTTGAAAGTTACTTCTTATCTCCTTGAAATGGAGGACAGCACATTTAATTTTTGTATCTTCAATGGCCATTAGATGCAAGTTGTGTTCCCAGTGGGTTGACTACATTTTACTTGTTTGGAAATTCAGTAGTTATCATTAATGACTTTCTTGATCTTACTATTAAGCTGAAATCTGAACCAGCTACAACTAGCATGTGTGTTTTCTTCCATCAAATCCGACCTACTTTAATGTTCTAGTGTATTTCAGTTCTTTTGATAAGCAGCTGAATAAATTCCTCGAAGTTGCATATTTTCTTGGTTTAAGGGTCTAGGCTGAGACTAACATGCGATAATCTTTTCTGTGCAAGGTTGAATGGAATGTACCTGATGCACGTGATGTTTATAGCTTCCTACACTTGGTGAGGAGCACCTCGGCTCAAGAAGTTGAAGGTACCAGTTGTCTTGGCGCAGAAGTTGATGAACTGGAGGAAGACGAAGATATGGGATTATACTTGTCTCCCAATCGGGACTCTGGTTCTGATATGCCCACTTTTGAAGATAGAGCTGAATTTGAAAACTTAGATGAAGGAAAGCTAAGTGGCTCTGCATGGGATAAGGCATCATCTGAGTGTGCCAAATCTGGTGGTAGCTGGGATATGGCTGGCAAAACCCAAAATGAAACTGAGAAGGGTGTAAATCAGTCAGATTCGTGGTCCGCTTGGGGCAAAAAGGTTGATGAAGCTGAAAAGGGTGTCAGTCAGTCAGATTCCTGGTCTGCTTGGGGCAAAAAGGTTGATGAAGCCGTTAGTGATCAGAATCAATCTGGGAACGGAGAGCACCTAGGATCAGGGTCTGCCTGGGGAGTAAAGGCCAACAAAGCTGACAGTAATCCTCAAGAATCTGGGGTTATCGAGCAGTCCGGATCATGGTCAGCATGGGGGAAAAAATCGGAAAGAGATGGTGGTTCTTCATGGGGGCAAAAAGTTGATGAAGCTGGGAATGGAGAGCAGTCAGGATCTTGGTCCTCACGGGGGAAAGAGGTGGAAAAAGATGGTAGTTCTTGGAATAAAAAGGTTGAGTCTCACCAATCCTGGAAGGAAGAGGATTCTGGAACTTTGCCCTCATGGGAAAAAAAAGCGGAAAAAGATGGTGGTGGTTCTTGGTCAAAAAAGGTGGACGGAGATGGTGGTTCTTGGTCGAAAAAGGTGGACAGAGATGGTAGTTCTTGGGGAAACAAAGGTGAAACTGAGAATAGCCCTCAACTGTCTGAGAAAGAAGGGCAGTCAAAATCTTGGTCCTCACGGGGAAAGGAGGTGGAAAAAGATGGTGGGTTTTGGGGCAAAAAGGTGTCTGGGAGTGGCGAGCAGTCAGGATCTTGGTCCTCAGGGGGGAAGAAGGTGGAAAAAGACGGTGGTTCGTGGAATAAAAAGGTTGAGATTCACCAATCTGGGAAGGAAGAAGTGTCTGGAAATTTGTCTTCATGGGAAAAAAAAGTGGAACAAGATGGTGGTTCTTGGTTGAAAAAGGTGGACAAAGATGGTGGTTCTTGGGGGAACAAAGTTGAAACTCAGCATAGCCCTCAACTATCTGGGAAAGAAGAGCAGTCAGGATCTTGGTCCTCATGGCGGAAGCCAGTGGAAAAAGATGGTGGGCCTTCTTGGGGGAAAAACATTGATGAACCTGAGAATAACCCGAACCAATCTGGGAATGGAGAACTGTCAGGATCATGGTCCTCAAAGGGGAAGAAGTTGGAAAAGGATGGTGGTTCTTGGGATGGCCCTAAACAGTCAAATTCTGAGTCGTCTTGGGGAAAAGCTACTAAAGGTGGTGAATTGGGTTCAGCGACTACTGAAGGCAATAGAAGTCTTGACCAGTCAGTCAATGATTGGAGCTCTAGTTTAAGTGGAGATGGGCAGTTAAATGAATCAACACGCGATGACTCTACGAAAAACGGTGGTTGGAATTCTTCAGCAGTTGGTGGTTGGAATTCTCAAAAGGCTGGCGTTGAGGAGAGTGATAAGCAACCTCAATGGGGTCAGCGCAGGCGTAATCAGAGAGGCGATTTTAAGGAAAATTCACGAGGTTGGGGCTCTGCCAGTGGTGGAGAGTGGAAGAACAACCGGCCTGCAAGATCAGCTGGTGACTCCAATAAAGGTGGAAATTTTACAGCGACGAGGCAAAGGATGGATATTTTCACAGCAGAGGAACAAGATATACTTTCAGATGTTGATCCTATTATGCTGAAAATTAGAAAGATAATGCACGGGACAGGGTAAGTAATATTCCTCGCTAAACTTGAAGGGGAGCCTTGGAGAACTGGTAAAGTAGCCGCCAATGTGAGCAGGAGGTCACGGGTTTAAGCCGTAGAAACAGCCCCTTGCAGAAATGTAAGGTGAGGCTGCATATAATAGACCCTTGTGGTCCGGCCTTTCCCTGGACACCGTGCATAGCGGGAGCTTTAGAGCACCGGACTGCTCTTTTTTTCGAATTACTAATATGCGTATTTGGTGATATTGCTACATGAAAAGAATATTAATTCCAGCAGATAAAGTGAGTCTTGTTTCCCACTTTTAATCTTTCTACTGAAAACTGGCTACGACATGATTTACAATTTGTTTGTAGTCTTCATATTAAGTACTTAGCACCTACTGTTCTCAGTCGGAAGAAAAAAGAAAAACAAAAAAAGTACTCAGCACCTTTACATTTGTGACAGACTGAAGTATTTGAACAATTCTTTATCTGTCTGCAGATGTTTTCTCTGTGCTATATCTTATGAGTTAGTTTCCTTTAGTGTTAGTGAAAGACAAGGGATCATAATTTCTCTAGGCCGTGTCGTGTTTAGAGTTTTGCCAAATTAAGAGGTTGTCTGGTGTTTTTGATAGAAAGAGAGAAAGAAAAAAAAGGTGGTCTGGTGTTTTTGATAGACAGAGATAAAGAAAAAAAGAGGTGGTCTGGTGTTTTTGATAGAAAGAGAGAACGGAAAAGAGGGGTGGTATGAGTCAAAGGTCGTTTGAATTGGATTAGTTCTAGTCATCTAGTTAGAGAGGAAGGGTTAAAGTCATGAATAAAGAAAAACAATCAATTTCCTTTCCTCCATAGGTGAGCAAAGCAGATAGAAATCAGACCTCGTGTACGGAACTTTTTTTAGTTCTGGAAAGACATATCATGACAGATAGACTAGATACATGTTCAAGATTTTATGAAGGTTGACGTCCATTATTTGTCCTGCTAATCAATAATGAAAAGCTAGTACTCTTTTTCCTTCCGCTCATCTGTGCTCTGATTACATGGTCTTTTTGCTCCCTAAGGCGATAACATTTTGTGGTTACTTTTTCTTTATGAAGGACTAATGATGGCGACCCATTATCTGCCGATGACCAGTCATACATTATTGACTCTGTTCTCAATTATCATCCGGATAAAGCTGTCAAAGTGGGAGCTGGTCTTGATTATATTATGGTAAGCGACTCTTTTCCAGTTTTTGAAATCTACAGCATTTAGTAATTGCCTTGAAGATATTTTCTTACACTGGACCATATTCTACTCAGATTGTTAGTACCCAAGGTTTTGAGCAATTTTCTTCACTTGTTAATGTTCTTTAACTGAACAGCAAAATGTGGAGTCAAATATGTCAGGAAAGGGAAGTAAAGAGATACTGAAAGGACTATTGGATTTGATAATTAAATTGCTTCCATTGTAATCAAGGTTGTGTGAGCATGGGATATAATTTTTTTACTGTACAGCTTTCTTCAAGTTGTACGTTAGTATTGATACCAGTGGTTGTCAGCTCATCATATTTCATCTAATCATATAACCATTTGTGATAATAGTAACTTTTTCCAGTCAAGTGCCTAATGCAAAGTCGATGTACTGCTCATGTTTGCTGAATTTGCTGCTTTCAGTGCTGAAAGTTAGAACGATTTGTCTGAAGAGACCTAGAACCATGTCTTAGCTTTGCCATTAGAATTAAGTTTTTTCTAGGTTGCCCTTAGACTTAAGCTTTTTGTTAGTCATTAGTGCCTGAGTAACTTTGATATTCCGTAATGTTCTACTTCTTATCCAGTTTGTCCCTTTCTACTTTCCATTGTTCTCCACTTCTCCAGGATTCAAATTCATGGAAGTAAATCATTTCGTCAATTGATATAACTTTTAGTAGTCAAGTTGGAACTCGGAGTCTGGAAGGCACCAATATAAAAAAGCTATCTTCAGAGAACTACTAACAACAACAACAACAAACCCAGTGTATTCCCACTTAGTGGGGTCTGGGGGGAGTAAGATGTACGCAGTCCATACCTCTACCTCTGATGAAGTAGAAAGGCTGTTTCCGAAAGACCCCCGGCTCAGGCACAAGATATCACACAAACACATAGTAAAGTACAGAAGCAGATGACATAACATAAATACGGCACCCATAAGGAATATAAAACAGAGGAAAGCAGAGGAAAGCACACAGATTCGTAATAAGCATGGAACACTGAATACGGAATCATAACAGGAATAAAAAATAAAAACCCCCACCAAGTAATTCCCTACACTAGCGACCCAATCTGGCCCTACTCTTCTGCCGTAATTCGCGTATTCCAGACCTTCCTATCTAGGGTCATGTCCTCGGTGAGCTGTAACTGTTCCATGTCCCGCCTAATCACCTCACCCCAGTACTTCTTCGGCCTACCCCTACCCCGCATAAAACCATCCAACGCTAGCCTCTCACACCTACGGACCGGGGCATCCATGCCCCTCCTCTTCACGTGTCCGAACCATCTCAATCGTGCTTCCCGCATCTTACACTCCACTGAAGTCACACCAACCTTCTTTCGGATAGTCTCATTCCGAACTCTTATCCCCTCGAGTCAGTCCACACATCCAGCGCAACATCCGCATTTCTGCCACCTTCATTTTTTGGATGTGGGAGTTCTTAACTGGCCAACACTCCGCTCCATACAGCAAGGCCGGACGGACTACCACCCTATAGAATTTGCCTTTAAGCTTGGACGGCACCTTCTTATCACACAGCACCCCCGACGCGAGTTTCCACTTCATCCATCCCGCCCCAATACGGTGCGAGACATCCTCGTCAATCTCACCGTTACTCTGGATCACGGACCCGAGATACTTGAACTTGTCCCTCTTACATACCTCCTGTGCTTCCAGCTTCACCACTACCTCATTCTCTCGCCTCACGTCATTAAACTTACATTCCACATACTCTGTCTTGCTTCTGCTCACCCTGAACCCTTTAGACTCAAGAGTTTGCCTCCACATCTCTAATTTGTCATTTACACCCCCTCGAGTCTCATCTATCAGAACTACATCGTCTGCAAAGAGCATACACCACGGCACCTCCCCTTGAATACGCCGCGTCAACACATCCATTACTAATGCAAACAAAAAGGGACTAAGAGTAGATCCCTGATGCAATCCTGTCCGGACAGTGAAATGCTCTGAGTCTCCTCCCGCCGTCCTCACCTGGGTTTTCGCTCCCTCATACATATCCTTAATTACTCTGATATATGCCTGCGGTACTCCCCTCACCTCCAAGCATCTCCACAGCACCTCCCTGAGGACTTTGTCGTAAGCCTTTTCCAGGTCGATAAACATCGTGTGCAGATCCTTCTTCCTTTCCCTATACTGCTCCACCAACCTCCGTACCAGGTGGATTGCCTCCGTCGTCGAGCGGCCGGGCATAAATCCGAACTGGTTTTCCGAGATAGACACTATCCGTCTCAGCCTCACCTCGACCACTCTCTCCCAGATCTTCATAGAGTGACTCAATAACTTAATCCCCCTATAGTTATTGCAACTCTGAATGTCCCCCTTATTCTTATAGAGAGGGATCATGGTACTCCACCTCCACGCCTCGGGCATCTTTGCCGTCCTGAAAATTTCATTAAACAATCCAGTCAACCACCTTACACCAGCCTCTCCAACGAACTTCCAAAACTCCACCGGTATCTCATCCGGCCCCGTCGCCCTACCCCTACGCATCCTGCGGACTGCCTGTCTAACCTCTTCTACCTTAAAACGTCTACAATAGCTAAAATCCCGACACTCCTCTGAGTGCTCCAGTTCCCCTAACACAATAGCTCTGTCCCCCTCGTCATTCAAGAGCCTATGAAAGTACAACTGCCATCTCTTCTTTATGTGGCCGTCCTCCACCAACACTCTACCGTCCTCCCCCTTAATGCACCTCACCTGATCGAGGTCACGACCCTTCCTCTCCCTAGCCTTAGCGAGTCTAAACAACTTTTTCTCCCCTCCTTTCCCCTGTAACCCTGCATACAAGCTCTCAAAAGCGGCCGTCTTAGCTGCCGTGACCGCTGACTTCGCCTCCTTCCTCGCTAGCTTGTACTCTTTCCTGTTTACCCGCTTCTCTTCTTCGTCCTTACTTTCCACCAACTTAGCATACGCCTCTTTCTTGGTCTCCACTTTCTTCTCCACCTCTTCATTCCACCACCAATCCCCCCGATGGTGTCCGGCCCGGCCCCTAGAAACACCCAACACCTCCCTTGCATTCTCCCTGATGCACCTTGCCGCCCCGTCCCACATACTATCCACGTCCCCCCTACACTCCCACACCCCCTTTCCCGCCACCCTCTCCCCTATCTCCCACGCATTCACTGGCGTCAAGCCGCCCCACTTGATTCTCGGTCTACACTCCTTACTCCTCCTCTTTCTATTCTTTATACCCAAATCCATAATCAAAAGCCTATGTTGGGTCGAGAGATTCTCACTCGGGATGACTTTACAGTCCTTACACAACGCCCTATCCCCTTTCCTAAGCAACAAAAAGTCAATCTGGGTCCTGGCTATCGCGCTCCGAAAAGTGATCAGGTGTTCGTCCTTCTTCGGGAAGCCCGAGTTCACCATCACCAGCCCAAAGGCCCTCACAAACTCCAATAGGGTCGCCCCCTCTTCATTTCTCTCTCCAAAACCAAAACCCCCATGCACATCCCCAAAGCCTCCCGGTAGCGCCCCGATGTGCCCGTTGAAATCCCCTGCTACAACAATCTTCTCCGAACTGGGCACGCCTCTCACCACCTCCTCCAAAGCCTCCCAGAACCGCATCTTCTCCTCCCCCTCCGCTCCCACTTGCGGCGCATAAGCACTACACACGTTCAGGGTAAACCCCCGAATGACCAACTTAATAGTCATCAATCTATCGTTGATCCTCTTCACCTCCACTACCTGACCTCTAAGCTCTTCATCTACTAAGATGCCAACTCCATTCCTACGTCTCTCGCTCCCAGAGTACCACAGCTTGTAACCATCCACATCCCTAGCCTTAGACCCTACCCACTTGGTCTCTTGGACACACGCAAGGTTGATCCTCCCCTTTCTAAGAATCTTCACAAGCTCTACGGACTTACCCTGAAGGGTCCCTATATTCCAAGACCCAACCCTCAGCCTACCGTCGCTATCCACACGCCCCCCACTACCCCCCCCTCGGCCCAACCTTGGCCTCCCGCCCTCTCCCCATCCCCCGCCCCCACCACAGCCCCACGCCCCAACCCCCTCGGACATGACCCTATCCACCCATTACCACCCACAGCCACAACTACCCGAAAGTATAGAAAAATATAAAGATATACCCGGTGACAGTATCAAAGCAGTAGCAAGGAAATACAAAGCTCACACACATTCAAAGTAATATTCCCGAAACAAAACTAAGAAACGACCACAGCAACAACAGACAACAGACAAGGTACAGGGGCTACTACGAGCAAAATACTAAGGATGGAATATGCAATAATGAAATAAAATGCAATACGAAATAACGAAATAACAAAGGTTAGAAGTCACCGGATTTCGCTTGGGGCTGCGGCTGCTGGAGATGGCGTAGCGGTTGCAGACGGAGTTTCAGCCTGTTGCAGACCGAGTTGGCGGCTGGTGTACCCGGGGGGGGGGGGGG
>NC_061118.1:148100169-148127609 GCF_002878395.1 Capsicum annuum
GGGACGGCGACCGGAGGTCGGGTCGGGGCAGCGCCGGGGGTCGGAGCCGGCGGTCGGGTCGGGTCGGCGCCGAAGGTCAGCGACGGCGCCGGGGGCCGGTGCGCTAGCGATGGAGAGAGGGTAGGGAGAGAGAGAGAGAGGGCCGGCGACCGGAGGTCGTAGCCGGCGGTCGGTCAGCGCCGGGGACCGGAGGCCGGTGCGCTAGAGATGGAGAGAGGGTAAGGAGAGAGGAGAGAGAGCACAATGCAACTTGAATAAAGACGTTAAATCTAAAATAATTGTTATGCCATGTCACAACCAATAGTTACACCATATTGCCAAGTGACATCTATCTTCAGAGAACTACTAAAGCGAACAATTTAGGGGATGCAGAAAACAGAGACTTGGATGCTTTACTTATTTTGTGGAGTTTTCAAGTGAATGTCCACCTTCCCTTTTCTATAGTCGTTCTCAAAGTAATGCCCAATTTCAGAAAAAGTAAATCAACAGATAATACAAACATTGGGACCCACTTTCTATCGTTTTCATCCAACTATTTTTGGCTTTCAGAGTGCTCTCACCTAATTCTATGTTCTAAAATGTGCACCTTTCAATTCTTTCCTCAACTGAAACTAATATATTCAACTTGAAATGGTGCTAGTACTTTTTAGGATTTTGAGGTTTGTGGGAGTTGCAATAAGTCCGTTGTGATACAGAAATTGCTAAATCATCAGATAAGGTCTTCTGAGTTTTTTTGAGATAGGCAATAAAAGCCTGTATCCTTTGGTTCTTTGTACAAGGATTCTATAACCTTTAGTAAAGGTTCACCATCTAGAAATTCCTCTCTACTCCAAAAGTCGAATAAAATTAAATAATTCATTTTAATCTTCTGAAATGAACTGTATTTATCCTCAAAACTTCGTGAATTTCTTTTCTTCCATTTAGCGCACCCTATACCACAATGTGGTATCATGAAACCAAACCCCACATGTCGGTGTGTTGGCCGTGAAAAAAACCTCTCTACCCCTAAGGTAGTGGTACGGTCTGCGTACACTTTACCCTCCCTAGACCCTACTTTGTGAGATTACACTAGGTATGTTGTTGTAGTCCACCATATGCAAGCAGGAACTAGTTTCCATCTCTTCTTTGACATGATGCTCCCAGGCTATTCCGAAAGGCCAACAGCTCCCTAGTTGACCTTGGCATTGTCCATTTGATTCCCTTGCATGTTTAGAAAAAGCTGCCACAGGTGATGACTGATTTAACAGCGTGAAAAGAGATTGACTGTTGTTCTCCTGACACCTCCCCACATAAATCTTGAGCATGTTAAAAAGAAAATCAACATAATGAAGGAACTTCAAAAGCTGTTAGGTCTCACATGCAAAGTCAATGAGCATGTTTTGTGTCATAGGTTATTATTGTTTTGTGTGTTTTTCTAAGAACGGTTGCATGTGTGTGTACCCGCATTATCACTTTATGTCCTTTGTTTAACATGGATCTAGTCTAGTCCAAGTTCCTCCTCCTGGTATGAATCCTTTTTCCGGAGGACTGGTCTCATTCACTAAAGAAAATGATTATTGCCATTGAGTTCAGATATGGAGGGTTCTCTTTGCTTCTTCATTTTACTTCCCTGGTCAAATGCACTGGTCCCTAGTGCTCCCTTACTATGGCACTAATGGAACAGTTTATTCCATTGACTGACTTGTTGATTTCGTGACATGAAATCTCAATTGGTGTTTAATCACGTTATCTTCTGCATCAATGGGAACTTTATTTTTAAGATTGGTATTAGCATAATCGTAGTTGTATTTCTATTTTACACTTGCCGAAGTTACTGTGAGCATTTTCTGTCTTTTATGTTTCAGTTTCTATGACCTAGGATTTAATCTGTGTAAACAGGTTAGCAAACATACTGATTTCCCGGATACTAGATGCTTCTATGTCGTCTCTACTGATGGTGCCAAGCAAGATTTCTCCACTCGGAAATGTCTGGAGAACTACATCAAATCAAAATATCCTGATAAGGCTGAGGCTTTCAATGAGAAGTACTTCAAGAAGCCTCCTCCTCGAATCCCTAAGATTGCTTCTCCATCGCTACCACCACCACCACCAGGTCCACCATCATCACCACCACTGCCGCCGCCACCACCAGGTCCACCACCATCAGTTGATAGATCTTCTCCATAGTTTGGGTAGTTGTACAGTTTAACATGGGCCTCCTTGTGTAACAGACGGTAAAACATTGAGCTGAACGAAGTGTGCATGTTGACAAGTTGGCAGTTAGAAAGTTCTTGTGTATATACTTTAGTCCTTTTAACTTATAAAATTTTCAATGAAGTCCCTTTCAAGGCTGTTTGGCAATGGAGGCTTAGCCTAGAAGAACCTCTGTAATCGACCATTGCTGGTATTGATGAATCATTGAAAACGTCCCATCTTTTTCTTATATCTGTTCAGTGTCTTCTTCCTCATCTGAGTTTCAATTGCTTTCTTTTTTCCCTTTCATTAGCGAAGGGATGAAAGAAATAATATTCTATCATTTACCTTTTCCACTCTTAGCCTCTCAGAAATGGAGAAAAAAAAAAAAAATCTAGTGAACGCGTCAAAACTATATAGGTGATTCAAGAAGAATAGTACAAGCTTACACAGAACTACTGAACTAGAACAGTGAAATTGAGAGCTGCATTCACCTTCTTTAACTTTTCTGCGGAGCAGCGTAATGATAATGCAGCGTTTTGGCATCGTGTTGAAACAACTTCCTTCTTTCATAAGAAAATTTCTTAGTAATTAGAATCCTCATCAATAGTTGTAACATATACAGGTAATTTCATTGTTTTTCTGATTGAAGGACCCTTTCAATTAATAAAAAGTACGATAATCTTTCATCATGTACGATAATTTTTATTTTCCTATAATTCTCTTGGGCTTTCTTTAAGCTCGATTTTTGCAATTTAGAGGGATATGACACAACTTCAACTGGTCGAAGACATGACTAAGATAGGAAGGGTAGTAGGTTAGTCATGTAATCATACCTCTAGTAGTATGACTTAGGTATCGCGTAGTTTTTCTTCCTCTGGTAGCATGACTTAGGTATCGCGTAGTTTTTCTTCGTCTTCCCCCTTCTTCCCTTCTCTTTTTTTCTTTGTTCCTTCCTTTCTTTTCTCTCCAATATGTTTTAATATCGGTTGAAGGGGAGCCTTGGAGTAATTGATAAAGTTGTTGTCATGTGATCAGGAGGTCACGGGTTCAAGCCTTGGAAACAACATCTGATAGAAATGCAAGGTAAGACTGTGTACTATACACCCTTGTGGTGGAGTCCTTCCTCGGACACCGAGCATAGCGATAGCTTTAGTGCACCGGATTGCCCTTTTTTTATATTTTAATATCGGTTGCTACACTTGTTATATACATTGTTACTCTGTTGTTTATTTTATCTCGTATTTCTTTAATTTGTAAGGAGGATCTATCGAAAATAAACTCTTTATCTCACAAAATAGTGATATGATCTGATACAATTTAGCCTCTGCAAGCTACATTTGTAAAATTATACCGGAAGACAAGCAAGTTGCAACTAAGGAAATGATTATTTACTCCCTCCATCCCATTTTACTCGTCTCAAATTGGGATGACACATCTATTAAGAAAATAATGATTGGTAATTTAACTTTACCATTTTGCCCCTCTTAATTGTGTCTTGTTGTTAGTTCCAATATTGATGGATGACTTATACCAAAGAATCATTTATATTCTTAATGGTGTACTCTTAATGGTACTCCTCTTTACAATATTTTTCAAGAATGTTAATAACAAGGAATGATGAATTACACTAAGAGTGTAATGAGAAAAAAAATTGTCTCGTCTTAATAAGTAAAAAGGACAAGTAAAATGAGATTAAATTAAAAAATTTGGAACGAATAAAATAGAACGAAGAAGTACAAGTTAATCCGTTTTTTTAGAAGTTCTTATATTTCTAAGAAGGGTGCACTTTCGGTCCAAGTAAAGACAAAGGCTTTACTACTACTAATGGAAAAAAAAGGTTACTTTAAGGTACGTAACCATCCAATGGTTGAGAAAAGCAAAGAAAGCAAGCTAACCAAGATTCTCTTTCCAATTAATTCCGAGGTTTTGCCTGAAAACGTAGTTTACCCTTTGTCAACGATTCTCCAAACTAAATCAGATTTCAATTGAGCATTTCAAATTCTTAACGAAAGAATATGTTATCATTTATTTATTAAATACGTGATACTTAAATTAACCTCATAAAATATATATATATATATATATATATATATATATATATATATATATATATATATTTTTTAATTATACACATTCACTTTAATAAATCACATGTAATTAAAGAATATAATATGCTTTATGTGATTAATTTAATTTATTTAATAGATGAATTCTTCTTTTGAAAGCTAAACTAAAAATATCTAATTAAAGTACTTTATAATGAACCGATATTTAATGAAAATATCATTTGATTCAATATATATAAATTGAGATAAAAGACACAAATATCCCCACAAATTATAACCAAATTATTACGATGAAAGGCACATGGGGCGTGTCGTTGTCGTACAAAAAAATCACAAAAGCATAAGATAAATAAGTTCAGGACCTTAGCAACTTTCGCTAATAGTTAGACACTCTTGTGCCTTATAAAAATATATATGGCTTCTAGAAACAAATTTAAGTGGCTACTACAGATTATTTTGTGTCTCAATATTTGACAGTGAATTTCATGTTGTAAAATTCATTCTAGTTTTCTAGAACAAGGGGAAGCTGCTATGGGTAGTTTGGCTTGTTCATGGCTTACTGGATCCTATCCTTCTAGAACATTCTTCAATCTCCCATCTTCCACCACTACCACCTCCTCTCTTCCTTGCTTCACTATATATTGCTGTAATTCTGATTTTACATCTCAACTATCCAAAAATGATCTCAAATTTGTTCTTCATGATGCTCTTGATGCATTTGATGTCAATACTAACCATGCTCGTGTACGTGTTTTTAACTTTTTTTTTTTTTTAGATCAATTGATTTGATTCGGATTTTGTTGATTTAATTAATTCAATATGAATGCAGATAGCGAGAGAAGGATTCTGTTCACAAATTCGAAAACTATCGACTATTGAGAGAGAAACGAGTATTTGTATAAATAGAGGGGTTGATTTAGGAAAAGCAGCTCTACATATAGCAGCTGAGGATGATTCTCTTGTTTCGCACTCCTCTGTTCCGCTACCTGTTGATGATTTTTTGGAGAGATTGGATCATCTATCGATGGGATACTGTTCGCGTTATAGCTCCTCTTTTGCATCTTCTCCGGAGCACTTTATTCACTGTTTGGAGAAGTATTTGTATGTTAATAAGGTAATTAAGTTTACTTGATTTGTATTATGGTGCTTTTGTTTCGAGTTAATCTGTTTTAGTTATCTGTTGAGCTCCGTGTACTTGTTTGAAAATGAATGCTTGCTGATCAATTATAATCTGTTTTACCACCTTATATTGTACTCCCTCCGTTCATTTTTGCTTATCCACTTTGGATTTAGCATTCCCTATAAGAAATAATGTTTAATACGAATGTTTTTCCCTAATACCCATATTACTTGATGTCTAGACTTAGGTTTTGGAAAATGATTTGGGGAATAAGTAATCAACGTTAAAGGGTAAAACGGGAATAAAATGACTGTCTTTTCTTGATATGTTAAAATTTAAAAGAGAGGGTGGGTGCGTGGGTGGGTGGGTGTATTATTGCATCTTTGGATGTTACCAGCAATTGGGAGATTAATAGAGTTTTTTTAATGTAAAAAGCATGTCACTTGACAGCGTTTTTCCAATCTTGTGGAAAATTTCTAATTCAAAATAGTGTGCCATACTACCATGAATCACCATTGCTCCTGTGTTAGGTAAACTTCTCACTTAAAGAAGTGATTCAAGACCCGATTCATTACTTGGATGTTTCGAGAGATGAGGTGTAAGAAGTTCGTTGGAGTTGCAAGCAATATTTAATTTAAATTGCATATATCAGTTGTGATCTTTGTCTGAACCTTAACTGGTTTAATTTGATACTTAGGTTCACCTTTCACCCTTTCCCGTTGTTATATAAAGCTGGAAAGGTGGACTATTTGTGAAATACTTCAAATATTGAAAGATGCTCTGGTGAATTACCTTCTATTCCCACAATTTGCTTCAGTCAGTGGGAAGGCAACATATATACCCCAAACTAGAAAACATATATGATGGATAATATTGCAGCTAGGCAGAGGGAGGATGCAATTTTCATCAAGAATTGGGAAATTTTGATTTTTTGCACTTCACTTGAAAAAGGCAGGCAGAAGAGTCATATCGAGATCAGATACAAATAGCCTGTTTATGCCATTAAACCAGATACAACTGCAAAATGATTACTCACTATAGAAGTTCCATTTTCATAACTGTGGCACAAGTCTTGGTAATCTGATTGTAGAACAATATATCATGAGGGGAACATAAACTTGGTTATTTATCTAGTTGTGTTATCAGAAACCTGTTCACATTTCAGCTAGTCATTGTATTTGTTTGCATGTTTTTCCTTAATTTGCTGTTGAAGTTTATGTTTGGTCTTACTTCCTCTTTTGAGCGACATTATCTTTCAAATTCTGATATGGTTCAATACTTCAATTCTCAGGGTTTCCGAAGGAATGGTGCAACGAGTCAATCAGAGACACGTGCTCTTTATCTTCACTCGGTGTGCCTCTTTCCCTCTTCTATTTATTGTGTATACAAACTATAGTCATCATGTTAAACCAACAATTTTTGCTTTACTTCAGGTTTTAACACATCGTTGTGGTTCTGCTTCACTGCTTTTGCTTTTGTACTCAGAGATATTGAAGATGCTGCGCTTGTGGGGTTTTTTAAGTTTTGATATTGAGGTTTTCTTCCCTCATGATTCTTTGAGCTCCCCTCGAGGCTACTGCAAACAAAAAACTAAAGAATCTGATCAACTACGTGTCATGACTACACAATCATTGCTAAAGGAGGTAAATTTTCCTGAGAGTGTGAGGATCTACTTCCATTTGATTTTCTTTTATTGACTTATCATTTATTATATGTGTGTTCTAATGTATCCTTTATATATACACACACACGCCAAAAAAAAAAGAGAAGAAGAAAACCACACCCCATACATTTTCCTCCTAAAATTCTTTTAGTTTCTTGGAAAATTATGGAGAAAATATAGGAATGCTCCCTGAAAATATAGAGGACCGGAAATATCTTTGTGAACTAGTTCTGACTTATTCCTTTTAACCTTTCACTTTTCTTTGTCCTTCTAAGAGACTGGAACATTTAGAATCCTAAAAATATCTGATTTCAATTTTAGACATGCTGCCTCTTTACTCTTGGTGTTGTCTTTTTCTGGTATCATCAGTTCAAGTCCAAATAATTTTTTACCTTTTATTTATATGAGAAAGAGGACAAGTTTCTAAGCTGTTTGTGGTTTTCTAATTTACTTCAGTCAATGTTTTTGTTTAGAGATGGCTCATCGTTCCATATATATAATCAACAACTTCATTTTTTAGTCATTTGACCTGAATGTGTAACTGATTGAAAGAAGGTAGATATCGTTTTTACTGTATCATACCCTTATTAGCTGAGTGATCTTTTGGTTGCTTGATTTTATGGCACTGGCACCTTTTTTGCTAAGGCTGGGACCTGTTTGGGACAGTTAATTTACCTATGAAAGAGGTGTACTGCTACTGCATCTATTCGTTCCATTTCCAGAATCTGAGAAGATATTCTGAAGAGAAACGTGCCAAAGCTACTCGTGGACAACTATGTTGCTCACTCTCTCCAAAAGTGTTGTCTTACCCGTGTTGGATTCTCCAAATTGCACTACTTTTGGAGTATCCAACATGAACCTGTCGACATTTTTGAAGAGTTCAAACAACATAACGGACTGTACAACTAATCTTCATTTTCACAATGCCTTCAATGGTGTTACATTTTCTTGCTGTCATATTTCAAAATGCTCTCCATCTAATTGTCAATTAACATAAAAATCTGACATGCTTCAATTTGTTTAATTTTTCTTATAGTTGCTCCATGTCTGTATACAGATGCTGACAGATTTGAAGGATGCTTTCTGGCCATTTCAGCTTGATCGTACTAAGAGTCCTTTCCTGAGAGCAGCACGAGCTGCCAACTGTTCAGAAAGTACCAACAATTCTGAAGAAAGGTGTTTCAGCAGTTGCGAAATCCATCCTTAAATTTGGTTCTTATACTATAATACACACTTGTTTGCTCATCGTTTTATTATCATTTTAAATCTTTCAACCCATCCTTTTTAATATCCTTTGCCATGCAGTGCATTTGAGCTTGCATCTGTCAAGGCTGCTCTGCATCGGCTAGAGCGTGGTGTTTGGACCAGTGTTCGTTTTGGGGACATGAGACGTGCACTCGCTGGTACGTGCATTCAAGTTTTCCCTTCTTTCCCATGAAAAAGTAGTGTTATATTTTTAAGAATTATTATTGGTTCCATTACCCCACATTATGGGACTAAGCTGGGTGTGTTGTTGTATTATCTACTTCATTAAGGCATAACCATTGTACATTTTAATTTTGGTAAGTAACAATTGTACATTGATGACACTCCAATAAATCTAGCTGCTCGAATTATGTCTGTAAAGTTCAAGAGCAGTGATTGTTTGGATTCCGTAGATATGAGGGATGAGTTTTGCAAGAGCATGTTTGTTGCTAAACAAGAGGCAGTTTAGTATGTACTGTATGTAGTTACTATTGGGATTTCTTAGTCTTTTGTTGTAGCATTGATTTCTAGTTGATGAGATAGAATAGGGTTACAGTAGTTCGGAGTAGGTTCAAAGTTACGTTATCAGCCATATGTGGCTGCACAATATCAATAGAAGGTATGCTATTCTTTGTTACTTCTTAAAATAAAATCTGTTGTTTGGAGACTAGGCTGGGCCTGAAGCAAACAGGAAGTACTTGCAAATGAAACAAGATAACCTATTACCGGAGCCTTCCAAATGGGTTGCAAGTCTACCAGTGTGTCACTCCAAATATAACATTGGTCTAGGACCTAAGGTACGAGGAATACTACATATTGCCATGCCAAGTGAAGGGGACATTTTATGCTGAAGTAGTCGTGCATTTCCTTTGAACTAAACATACCATGTTATAAGAATATACCTGCGTTTCTCTTCACTCGGGGTTTATCCCGGCCTTGGGTGTGACATGTATTCTGGTATTTCCACTGTTTATTGGCGGTGACATGAGCACGTCATCAGCCTTTTCAAGTGACCTCTGAGTAGCTCATTTGTTTAACAAGGAAGCATACAATTGCCTCATATGATACTCCGAACAATCTCATCTGCAATCCTAAGTAAACGAGCGATGCAAAACGATATGCGTATAATTTTCATCAATATCCCTGCACATGCAAACAATAGCTGACAGAACCATTTTTTGTGTTTGAACCTGCGTGTCTGAAATCATACTGTCGAGTTTCTTAGTTCCTAGAAATTAAGGAGCATGTGAAAAGTGAGAACCTTCTTTGAGGAACTTTAGTTTTCCATATAGAATAAGCTTAAGTGAAAGGGGTCTAAGGTTTTGAACCCGTACCAGTAGAGGAGAAGAAGATTGCATGCCCAAAAAGGTATGAAATTAATAAAGAAAGATCAGTACCTAAAATTGTTCATTGTGTTTAAACCATATCAAGACCTCCCACCATAAGTGCAAAGCTAGTTGACAACACAGAAGGTGTTCACGTCTTTGCCTGAATTTTTGCACATAAAACACCAACATAACTGATTCTTCTTTTCCTCAAGTTTTCAGCTGTCAGGATCACACCTCCAACCTTTTCCATGATTCCGTATTTCTCTGCTATCACCTCCCCTCACAGTGCATGCTCATCTGTCAAATCCACTTTGCACAGTTGAACTTGAAGGTATATGAAGGTCAGATGCCTGTTGTTGGATTTCTTCTTCATGACTCCAGTAGATCAGGGTCTTGAGCCGGGGTTCTATCGGAAACAGCCTCTCTACTTCTTTAGAGGTAGTGGTATGGACTGCGTACACTCTACCCTCCCCAGACCCCACGATGTGGGAATATACTGGGTTTGTTGTGGTTGTTGTTGTTGTTGACTCCAGTATATCAGGCTTCATCAATATCTGGCAGTGATTATTTTGGATTTATAATGCTCTAAAAGGATGCATACCACGAGCCCTAAGAACCATCTTGTTTAAAAACTTACTGAAAAAGCAAGAAACTGTAATTCTGTTTAATGAGTGATGGGAATTTCGGCTTGTTTGTATTTCAATTCCACCAAAATTCAATGTCTATGTCAGATAAGCACATCAGAGGTTTTTGAGAAGGACAATCACAGATGAACTTTCATCTATGAAATTTTCCCTGCATGAGCCCACAATTTTCTCGTTTCTTCTAAAAAAGGTGGTTGGAGGGGGGTATTAGGATGGAGTTCGACAGTGTTTCTTAGGAAGCCAGTGTGGTCCAAAAATAGGCTGAAAGAGAATTACCTCTCCCTAAACTTTTATGTTTCACTTCCATTTTAAAATTTGTGCTGACAAGAAATTATGGTGAACCGATTGAAAACAAATGCCAGCTTCTTGTTGATAGTTCATATGTTTTTCCAAACTAATCTAAAGAGCCAGGGCCAGTTAGATTCCTCCTTCAAAGTGATAGAAAATGCTTCCCAATTTGGTTATTATCAGTTCAGTTTGAAGTTTTATCGTGGTTTTCTTCTAATATTATCCCGTGTGGCTTTTTATTACTAAGCTGTCTTGCTGTTGGATCCGTACAATTTGTCTGGTCTATCTTTGCCTGTCATAATCATTCTGCTCTTGGCAGCATGTGAACGTCTTATCCTCTTGCAAACTGATCCTAGAGAATTGAGGGATTATGGTGTTCTACTCTACCATTGTGGATTTTATAAGGAAGCACTCCACTACTTTACATTATACCAGGATGAGAAGGTAGTTTTTCTCTGCTAGTGATTCTTGCATTAGTTTTGTTTTCATTTCATCATTGACTAACTTTGCAGAATTGTGTAATGCAAAAGGAATCGTTTGGTTTGATTGATAATGTGGAGGAAGAAGAAGCCATGGAGAAATTAATGATTCGCCTAAACCTCATTTTGATGGAGGAAGGTTGGTCTCTCCCCCCAGATAACAAAAGATTCCTGCGCAATAACTCCGAGCCCTGGTAACACTAGTAATGTTTCGTTCGGGTGTTTTCGAAGTATGGAGAAGTGAAACTTGTGGAATCTGTCCCTTCAAAGTATCTAAAATTTGAGCAGATCCTCTATAGGAAAATGTGTACAACGAAATAATGTATCAAATGATAGGTTAAATGTAACACACAAATTTTCAGTATCATGTGTGTAGGGAGAGTACTACAGTCCTTTTAACCCATAACAATATGCTCAAACTATTCCAGTTAAATGGAAGAAAAGAATACTTCATGGCATAATATGTTTTTGATGACAAAAATAAGCAGAAACTCTTGTTGCTAATAAGCTTCTCTAGCAATGCCTTCTTGTTAATTGTTCTTTCTGATTGTTGGAAATTGCTTTAAGTTACTGCACTAGTTTTTAGTAAAATAAGTTATTTAGATTAAGATGAGTTTGAATTTTAAATATTTGCTAGTTTGTTTAGTTGTTGAGATAATTTAAGTTGTTTTAAATTTTAAATTAAGCAGCTTTTTATGTTTTGTTGGCTATTTAAAGCCACTTAATGCTTAATAAAATTATTGAAAGCTTGAAAGTCATTTCAATCCAAAGAGAGTCATTTTAATCCCTTCTTCGCTGCCCCGTCCTTTTTTTTAAGAAAAACCAACAGTGATAACCAGAATCCTTGTCCGATGTCAATCATTTCTTTTGAGTCTTAATAATATACGTACTTTAATTCGTTAATACTGAGTTTAAGGGCATGATTGTGTTGCCTGTGATGGTATATGTGATGATGCTGTATCATGAACTTGCTATTGAGAAGTACAAAAGGAACTCAAATAACCTTCTCGTTTGCAGCTTATCTTATTCTTTGCTAAATTGAACACTCTGTTCAACTGTTATTCATTTTCCAATTCATCAGTTAACAGAATCGTGAAAAGGTCCAGTCATAACAACTTGTGCATTTTGAAGCTAATTAGTGTGAACTTTCATTTTATGATTTATGAAAGCGTTACTCTTAGATTTATGACTTTCTTCAGCCGACGTAAACTTGTTTGGCTAAACTTTTAAAATTGGATTATTTTGGTAAATAAATGCTTTTTCTTTGAAGTGCTTCTGGGAAAGTAATTTTGAGAAACAGTAGTTTGTGTTTGGCTAACAAATTTTAAAAAAATTGTCAATATTAAAGCAACAATTTGTGTCGATGGAGCTTTCAAAAAGAGCTTCCACAAAAACTACTTCTTTTTTAGCTTATTGTGCTATATTACTCAAGAACACTCGTTTGTTTCTAAAAGTTTGGTCAAAACACCTCCACTCTTTAAAATAAGCATTTTAGACTTTGGGAAAAGCTTTGCTGAAACATGCTATTAGTATTATTACATGATGGAGTAGATAAATATTTGCTTCAGAGTAGTTAGCAGAGTCCATTGTTTGGTTACCAACTCCCTTTTAAGGAATCGTGATTCACTCTAATTACCTTAATACTCTTATTTTATTTTCTTTCGTTTTTAATTTTTTTATTGACTGGTAATTCTTAAAATATAGAATTCAAGATAACAAACGTCTTTGTTCCAATATCTTGTTAGATGGAGCTTGTCGGCAGTACTATTAACACGAGCACATATGAACAATTAAGATTTGCAAGCAACTAATTTTTGCATCAAACCACTAATATTCAATTATTATAATGAGTAGGGGAAAATTCACAACAGTGACATGAAAATGCGGTGGTCGAGAGAGAAAAGGCTCTGATATTCCATCACAACCTTTACCTTTAGTGGTCCTCCACCTTCGAGACTTGCAAACTTTGTATTCGTGTTTGATTTTTTTTTAATTTTTCTTCTTCCTAAGATTTAGTCGAACTTTTTCTTTAAGAGAGTACTTTTCTAACGTATCAAAAATGATAGCATGAAAGTTCAATGCAACCCACTCTCCCACTACTCCATGCTACTTTATGGCGTGCACACATATTCCTTGAAATATAATACACTTTGAAAATTGAAGTCGACCAATTTCTTCTAAGTTGAAACTACCATTTTCTATTCAAAATCATGCAACAGATTATCTGTTATATTCATTTTCTTAAGAATTTATTGACATACAAGTCCAGTCCGTTAGACTAATTTGAAAAAACTTTGGCTTTTCAGATATTGAAAAACTTAGTCGATTGATAGCTCTTACTCTCTCATCATAATTTCGCTGCCAGCACCACACAAGAGAGCGTCCCCAACCAAAAATAAGATGCACAAGCAAGTTCATTTGTGCATCACTCCATAGTTAACAACGACAAGGATCTTTCCCTTGAATTGCTCCCTCAACATAAAGAGAGTATTTTGATCTTGATCTTACAATTGCAATCAGGAAAGTGTAAAAAGGCTCGTACCTAAGTCCCTTTGAACTACTATTATATGTTCTATCCAAAATTGTCATCCTCCATTACTCTTAAGTAGAGTTCCATGGAGTTGACTACACTGCCTTTCAGATGCTTTGGCCAGCCAAGCAGTGTTGAAGGCTTATATCAAGACCAGAATAGCAGGGCCTCCTCCTTTGACTTGGGAGCAGTTTTCTTGAGCTTTCCTAGAGAAATTCGTTAAACCAGCATAGCTCAAACACAAGTATGCTAGCATGAGGCCCTGAGCTGATGGATGAAGATTGGATGGTTAGACTTGTTACAAATACTGTAGAGAAGTATAACATTTTGCCCAAATTAAATAGACTTCCAATTTCCTCTTTTTCCCCTTTGTCGTTCTATACATGTTTATTCCATAAGTAGATTACCAGAGACTCGTCACTCTGGATCAAAAAATTGTGTTGCAAGAAAAATCCGCGCTACCTCGGCTTCACCCTTCTATTTTCATGTACAATTGGGGCAGGCAGGCTTAAAAATTACATGGCTGGACATTTACTCACAAAACTAATCTATGCCTTTGCTGAGTTATGGATTATATGCCTGTAACTGTATAGAAAATAAAACGAAAAGGGAAGTCCGGGTGCCCTTCTTTTGCCATGACTGCTTGTCTTGATGGGGCACATAGCCAGAAACCCTCGTTCCAGGACCAAAAGTCCGAGCTTTCATGACCATATAGTTCTCATCGTTGTGTGGTTAGCATGGTTACCTCAGCGAATACCGACTGTACATGGAAGGCCTACTAGCTGAGATTGAAAAATCCTGTGTCATGATTTTCTGAAATTTCAAGTGTCTTCTGCAAAAACTTTTAATATGAAGTCTCGAAAACGTTTTGAGTACTGCTTGGGATCAACTGCAGATATTGAGGTTGGATCATATTGGAATGCTTTATAAGCATGTTCCAGCTTCTTGCTTATGTCATAGTTCTGTAGTATATCGATTATACCAAAGAACAGGATGACATCATAATATTGCCCTGTGGGCTCTCCCACTAGCTGCGTCTCGAAATCGCTTTTTCTCATTGTTAATTCAGCCTTTGCTGCCATGTTAATACCCAATCTAATGGAAGCCCACCTGCCAACACTCAAGGGAGAAAATAGATTGTCTAGTCAAAATCCATTCAAGTTGAAAACTTGAACAAAAGCAGGAAAAATAAACAAATCTCAAATGATAGCCGCATGAGTGTAGTTTACCCTGAAGGATCAAAAAGAAGATCCATGTCAGCCCTGGAAATTCGAGGCGTTGATACATCACTACACCGGTCTGCATTAGCTGAAACAAAAGAAGAAATGAAAATCCTTCTTCATGTAGAGTTCCAAGAAGAAACGAGTGTGGAAAGACATGTATACCAGTAGGAGTCAGAAGTCCAGAATTAGGCGTCTCAGTTGTGACTGGTTCTCCGGAACCTGAAACTTCTCGAAAGTGCACTCCAACCAAAAGACTGTAGTCCATGATTCTCTCCTGTTCAAGGAAATCACAGTCGCGGTCCACTTGTCTGTGAAATAGAAAGTTCAGCATACTTTGTGAAAGGAGAAACTGTAAGTAAAGTTTGGAGCAGTTTGACACTGGCTTAGGCTACATGGCTATGACAATGGTGAGCTTTTTAATGTTGGAACATCAAAGCTCTACTGACTCTTCTTATAACAAGTAATTGAACAAACTTTCTCAGGCTAGTTATCCTCTTTTCAAACCATTTAGGCTCTTACGCTAAAAAATACTTAGTATTGACAGACCAAGAGATAAAGAGTACTTTGTTGATTCCAAGCCACAGTTAAGTGTATTCAATATTAACAATTGCAATAAATAAGCTACCTATTTATTGATAATAGCCAAATCAGACATAAAATCTAAAGAGAAAACATCTGCTAGTGGCATACATTTATTTTTTTCCTCGGCATATGCTCCTTTCTACTGGGAAGAGAACGGCACGCGATGCCATCATTGTAGCAACAAATCAAACTTTTAAATGACAGAAAGAGAAAAAAAGAACTACCTGCAGAACTCTTGGAACCAAACTTTCTGCAGCCTGAATATAAAATTGAGATCCAGGTCCTTGAGGGTAGTAGTGGAGTCAATTTGGGATTCATCTTTCTCAGTGAGACGGCCATGGGAAGAACCTTTCAAGTCAAAACGTCTGTGAATGGCATACTCGGTACAGAACAAGTTCCCCATTATGACAAAGCGAACCTGCTCATCAGTTGTTATTAAGGACAAACTCGATAAAAAAGAAAAGGACAGACAAACTCAATGCAACAAAAGCATGAACTTGTCAAATACTGTACTAAAAGACATTGTTCTAGTTGTATCATATACCTTCTTCTGAGTAGGTCCAGTCATCTTCACACAGTGAAGGCCAAAAAATTTGGTAACTAGAGTGTTCTCAAATGCCCGAACATGATTGTAATAAGCTGGAAGCATTCCTAAAAGAACCTGCAGTTGTGTGAATGAAGCCCCATTATGCAATTTACTTGAAAGACATCAATGAATGGTGCGATATTAGTATTATATAAAGGTATTCTGTTTTAAGCTGAAAGGAGAAAAAGATTCAGGCTTCAAAGGTTTTCATTCTAACAATCGACAAGCAGGACCTTAACTTACTTTTACTTCTGCCTTCTTTAAGGTCTTTATCATGTACTTGTCATCGTTGGTCAAGTAAAAAAAGCTTCCACTTTTTCCTGGGGATGAGAGCTCTCGAAGTGCATCATTTCCACATATAGATATCATATAATCAGCTGGATCCACTTTAAACAATTTCCTAAGGGTCCTGAAAACATAGTTATCTACTTTAGACTAAGTTCAGCTGATAGTTATAATGCTGAAGTATTATCAATGCTATCCTGATCTATGAAACATAAAGGCAGTTTATTTAATTAAACGAGTGAGTTTTGATGTATCAATTAGTGATGTATGTGCAATGTAATGGAAGTGCAGTATTAGCACCATGTACCTGCAACAACCCATTAAGCTGAGCAGTATTCATACTTCGCTTCAGTTATGCATTTGAATTAACATATACATTAGCGGGGCATTCAAAATAGTTCATTTATTTCAGGATATACTGTATCAACTCAACCTGAAAACTAACGGGCAGTAATCCTTCCATTTGAACTCACACGACTGGTGTGGAGGAGTATACTTTGATCCTTCTGTAGGGAACTTTGTCCATATCTTTTCTTTCGTGTCAAAAGCTGTAGCTCTAAGATCAAGTGATGTAGCTGGAGCAGGCCTTCCCACAGAATGTCTGAGATGCACAATAAACGAGCTATAAGCAGCAAGATATTGAAAAGGATATAAGGATCTAAAAGCAAGCACTTCAAGTTGTCCTCCGTAGATACTTAAAAGTTATATTGCGTCCAGTAAAATTCCTCGCTGCCAAAATAATATAAGGTAAAGCTCCAAAAATGGAATTCATGTGTAACGATTTATAACCATCAATGGAGATTTATCCAACTTGACCTTATATTCCTTATGATCTCTATAATTAAAACAAACAGGAGGCTTTAAATACACATTAAGTTCTTTTCTTTCTACCTCCACTAGATTTTGCAACTAAGGATAGAAAGAGGAAGGGAGGAAGTGTTTCCACTTCTTCCATGTCGAAGATTATATGCCGTATTTTCACAAATACAATCAACAGTGTTTATCAGTAAAATCAACAACTTTAGACCAAAAAGTTTACTCAATTCAAATGAATACCTTATTCCCAGCTGCAAATTAAGCATGAGCTCATAGTTTTTATGCCCTTTCGATATTGTTGTTCCTGGCTTCTTGTTCGGTTGAATTTTGATGCAATGTGGTTGAAATCCTCTTGAATTATCTAAATCATCAGTTTGACAGCTTCTCGATTCGTCACTTGACTCTCTTTGTTGATCTGAGTATACACTGTTTGAAGCTGCATCAGTTTCTGAGCCCCAACTGTATCCATCTCCATTGCTCAACCTCCCATCGACAGAATTTCGTTTAGGCCTTGGATTATTTGCTTTTGGAGTCTTTGCTATTGGTAGCTTTTGCAGAAATTCCCCTTCACATGGCCAAGTAATCAACTTTTGTGAGGGATATGCTGATATTCTTTCACCAGGACTAACCTGACATCCTAGTAGCTCATTTGAATACACATCCTGAGGATCCCAATCGAAAGTACCTGTTCGTGAACTCGAAGGATAATAAGTCCCGCTTTGCTCCCTCGAATCCTTACTCCAAATACCAACATAAAAACTCCCATCTGCCCATCGATACGTGCCATTCCCTTTAGGATATCCATCTTCCCAAGAACCATCATACCTATTCCCATTAGCCCAAATAATTGTACCATTCCCATTCATCTTCCCATGTCTCCATTGTCCAATATATTGATTACCATTGATCCATTGATACCTCCCTTGCCCATCTGGGTGCCCGCGGCGCCAATCTCCTTCGTAATGATCTCCATTCACATAGTCCCTTGTCCCTTTACCATGTTTCATATTGATCACCCAAGAACCTCTATATGTATCATTTGAACAACCTGTATAAGTCCCTTCACCATCCATATACCCATTCTTGAACTGCCCTTCATAAGTTGCACCAGAAGGCCAGCTAAACTTTCCCTTCCCCATTGTCTTCCCTTTAACCCAATCACCAACATACATACAACCATCTGACCATAAATACTTGCCATTGCCATTGGGACAATTATCACTCCATTGTCCTGTATATATATCCCCATTGTTCAACACTTTCTCTGCATAATAAACCTCACCAGGGGTATCAAGGTCATCGTCAACATGTGCCACTGACATTGTTGCAAAAATTATGTTTTTGGGTCTTTTCTTTGCTGTTGCTTTCTTTAACTTAAACTCCCAGGCCTTCAAAATGCCACTAAATTCTTTGCTCATTTCTCACCAATAATCCCTTTTTTAAATCTTCCTTTCCCTTTTGAATTCACCAATAAACCTCTTCCTTCCTCCTTACCCCAAATCAATCTTCATTTGAATCACCAATGTGAGCTTCACATTAACATCAACAATCATTTCAACAAACTGCCCAATATCAAAATCTAATTAAAAATCCAATCTTTATTGCTATAACATCTTTTTGGCTCATTTCTTGAAAAGGGTATGGATTTTCTTTGGTTTTTGATATGCCAAATTGATAAGGAAAGCTATTGTATTGGAAAAGAAAGAGGGTATGTATGCAAATTAACATTAAAAAAAAAAAAAACAACAATATGGTTTGAATTTTTTTCAAATGTTTCTTTAGATTGATTTGCTCAACTGGATTGTCTTTATGTTCCTTTATTTTTCAGCTTTTCAGAAATTTGGTATATTGGGAATACTTTGAAACAGAAGTTGTTAGGTTGATGGAATAGCAAAAAGAGCAGAACAAATCAATGACTGGTTTTTTATTTCATTAAAGCTCTTTTCTTTTCTTTTTCTTTTTTTGTACATTTAGTTTAAAAGAAGAAAAAAAAAAAAAGTTAATATTTCTCCCTATTCTATTTTAGTACTTTTTGGAAAAAAATAATTTTAATTAATTTTGTATTTTTGTGATTGGATGTGAATTGTCAACTTGTCAAGTAAAGGTTGAACAAGAGGGTATTTTTTGTCTCCGAGTTTGGCTCCTAAATGCACTAAAACACCTGACAATTGGAAGGATGAAAGACATGTTAGGCATTATGTGTTGCCCAATCTTTTTCGCTGTCTTAATAGGGCTGTGGACCCCACATTTAATAAGAGAAAGATAATGTTAAGATTTTGGTAATATTATTTATATAAACCACAGGGATTGATGTGGTGGTTCAACACTTCAACTCTTAAGCAAAAGGTTGAGGGTTCGATTCCTATCTTTGATGAATGGAGAAAATTTCGTGGTCAGTTCTCTACCGCTTAGTACCCTGACCGTGGAACGGAGGATCAGTGGAACAAAGGAATAGTCTCACGGCTGTCGGCTGTGGGGATACCTTGGAAAACCAAAAGATCCACGGGCTATTTTAAAACAAATGGCCAGTATTTGATATTTTGCCAAAAATAGCAAGTTAGTTAAATTATTTCTGCAATATAATCATTTCCTAATTTGGATAATTTTAGACCATATAGTTTAAATACAATTTATATACAATATTGATACAGTTTATATACAATACTGATACAGTTCCCAACTTGGGTCATTTGGCACTTTTCTAAAAATATTTTAATTTTTTTTTGCTATAAATTTTTTAAACTGAAAAATATTTTATTTTTTTTGGTTGTTTAAAAAGAGTAATTATATATAATTGTATAAAAATGATTTGATTGTTATATAGAATGTGTATTTGAGAAAATACATAATTACCTCTCTCATCTTGTCCGAGTTTTGCAAAAAGACACCTAAATTTTAATTTTGACCTATTACCCCATGATTCTTTTTTATTTCGTTGCAAACACACTATTTTTCGCTGAATCTCAATCACAACAAAGAGAGTGAATACATGCACCAATTAGGTGCTGCCAAATGTCAAATATATTTAATTTCATATTTTATTTATTTTTTAATAATTTTTTTATTTTTATTTAATTTATCACACCACCCCCCCCCCCTTTTCCCCCATCCCGCAACCCCTCCCCCCCACGTCCAGCAGCTCCCCTCCACCCCAACCACTATTCAGCACCCCCACCTCCCATCCAAAACCCCCACCCCATCAGCATCTCCCCCAACCTCTCCCCTCCCCCCTCCGTCAGCATTCTCGTCCAATTTTTTTTTCTTCAAATCACTTCAAAAAATAGTTTTATGATTGAATTGAGAGTTTTATGATTGAATTGAGTTTTAAAGATAGTAAAATGATATGGTTTAACTGAAAATTGAGCTTTAATGATATGATTTAAAAAAAACAGCTTTAATGAAGGAGTTTTAATGGTGACATTGTGTTGAAGAACTTTAATGGTGTTGAAGAAGACATTGTGTTGAAGAAGAAATGGTGGGTAGTTAGATGATATGATTTAATTGCAAAATGGAGCTTTAATTATATGATTTTAAAAAAAAAGTAAATACATAAATACTCCCTGATCTTGTCCGAGTTCTGCAAAAAAGACACTTAAACTTTAACTTGAACCTATTACCCCACGATTCTTCTTTATTCCATTGCAAAATATCATTTTTGCTGAATCTTGGTTACAACAAAAAGAGTGAATGCACGCGTCAATCAGGTGCTGCCACGTGTTAAATACATTTAATTTCATACATTTTTTTAATAAAATTTTCCTTTTTATTTAATTAACATTCCTTTTTATTTAATTAACATCCCCACCCCCCCACCCCCCAAGCACCTCTCCTTCCCCCCGCGTCCAGCAACTCGCCTCCACCCCCACCCTCTGTCCAACACCCCCACCCTGTCAGCATCTCCCCTCTAACCCCCCAAATCCCACCTCCCCCCAACTCCGTCAACATTTCTCTCCCCGTTCAGTTTTTTTTTTGTTCAAATCAATTAAAAAAAATAGTTTTATGACTGAATTGAGTTTTAAGGATAGTTAAATAATTGAATTGAGTTTTAAAGATAGTTAAATAAGCTTTAATGGAACTTTAATGGAGGAGCTTTGATGGAGTTTTAAAGATATTTAAAAAAAAAAAAAAAGCTTCAATGAAACTTTAATGGATGAGCTTTAATGGTGTTGAAGAAGACATTGTGTTGAGCTTTAATGGAGTTTTAATGATATTTTAAAAAAAACTTCAATGAAGCTTTAATGGTGTTGAAGAAAAAATAACAGGTGGGTGGGGTGGAGGAGGGTGGGGTGGGGGAGGAGAGAGAGAGAGGGGGTATGAAATAATTTTAAATGGAAAATAAATATTATTGTTTTAAAAAAAAATATAAATTATATATCAATTATTTACATGTGGTAGCTTTTAATTGGTCCAAAAAATTAATTTTGAGCCTTTTCATGTGCCTGTGGCGCGTGTATATACGCAGAGGGTTAAAATGATGTATTTGCAACGGAATATAGAAGAATCGTGCGGTAATAGGTCAAAGTTAACGTTTAGGTGTCTTTTTGTAAAATTCGGACAAGATCAAAGGATAGTTATGTATTTACTCAAAAAAAAAAAAAGCTTCAATTGAGGAGTTTTAATGGTGACATTGTGTTGAAGAAGAAAGGATGGGTGGGTTTGGGGGGGGGGGGGGGGGAGGGGTAGGAATAATTTTATAAAATAAATAAATATTATTTAAAAAAAATATATTAATTATATATCAATGACCATTTTCGTGAAATTAATTTCGATCGAGTGATCATTTTTGAACTTTTTCCTAAAATAAAACAACTCCTATTTTCCAGTTTTTCATTTACTTATTTTTTAAATTTTAAACACTCACCTCCCAAGTCTCTCTCTTCCCCCTCCACCCTACGCCACTCCCCCGACACACACATCTACAAACTCTTCTATCTTACTGTAATCTTATTTTCGAAAGTGTAAGGTTATTACACTTGATTTCTAGGAGAAATTATATAAAGTCACCTTTAAAATCGTCCGCTTTCATTATTTTCACTGAATGGAATCATAAATTTGTAATTTCAGTTACTATTATTTAAATATTTTATTGAAGCTTTATATGCAACTTAATGGCTATTAAAAAATAGGATCATGGATTTCCAATTTCAATTTTTTTAATGCTTTATTTGAAGTTTTTAAAATCTAGATGTAATTTAATGGCTATTAAAATTCTGCATGATCAACTAAATAATACGTATTACAGAATAATCTTTTTTCAATTGTAAGAAAATTATGAATATTCATATTTGAAAACCCAATGTGCAATCCAAAAGTATTAGTAACAGAACAACAATACGCAATCCAAAATTATTAGTAATAGAAATAGAACAAATAAATATCCAATGCAAAAGTAACGCCTAAAATAACAAAGCCATAGAACTTCTACTGCCTCATCAAGCACTGACACACAATTGACATCACAAGGAAGCTTTGATATCTGCTGTTAAGTGAGCATATTGAATCTGTGCAACTGCTCAAAAAATATTTAAAAGGTCATAAGAATAAGAAGAAAAACTTTTGAAAGCCATGGTACAAAATACATTCGAGTTGCTTTTGCAATTATAAATCATAAATTGTCACTAAATATATAAATGTATGTATATATTCTTACTATCGGAAATGGCTCTGGTGCTTGTTTGACACCTGCATTGTAATAATAGAAAAGATAAATAAAACTCTCAAGTAAGTATTTGAATTCATTCAAGGACGTTCTTTGAGGTGCTTACACATAAGACAGGGAATGCACCTATTGCTGTATGTCATGAAATCGCCCTCATCGCAAAACCCAGTAAAGTGTGATTTTGGGCTTTCCTGTTAGTCAGTAACAAGATGAAATGAAGCTCTTAAACAACAACCTATTTGAAGTTGATTTATTATGTAGCACTTTATCTTTAATGTGTGACTTTAGTTTCCGACTCGAATTCGAATTTAGTTGAGCTCTAATATAAATATTAGAGATTGAATAAAACAAAAAACTTTCAATTCAATTTTTTTTTTTATATAAAGACTAGTGAGTGGAGATCACTCGAAAATTAAGATATTTAAGTTACGACTACAACAATTGAAGAAATATACACAGATATAAAAAATAATACTATAATAGTTTAGAGTTGTGGTTTTTGTTGTTGCATATTAGTTGTTTTAAGGGTAATATTTTTAGAAGAATCAAACTTTTAGCTTCACTTATTAATATGGTTGTGAATAAAAGTATGAATTAGTTTTAGTTAATGTGATGTTAGCCATTTATTTGTAATACATTAACTTGGATATTGTTATTAAAATTTTATTTATTAATATGCATTTTTAGTTGCTTAATTTCAAAGTTCTGAAATATTTCTCATAAAACTTAGATAGCTTTTTAGTTCTTTCTTTTTTAAAAATATTTTTTTAAAACGTAAGTCACAATTCTTTTATTATTTCAAGTGAAGTTGAAATTGTAGCCTCAAAATTTTGAAGGCATAAAATAAATATTTTACGAGTCTTACCATTGAGCTGTCCTGTATGCCCTCAACTTAAAAAAAAAAAAAAAAGCATTTTAAAATCCTATTGCATGTTAAATATGCTTATAAGATTGCCTACTTGTTGAATTATGACACTTGTTGTTGGAATAGTTTGTACCAAATGAGGAGAAAATCCAACATTGGTTGCGTCAAGCTATACTGCGTTTTGTGGTAATACTTTCTTTAATTCTGGTTTATCCTTTCTTTTCTTTCATTTTTGTTTAGTTCATCCTTTTCAAACACCGTATCTCCAGAAAAACAAATTAAATCTCTATTCCAGGTATTTGTACATGAAACTTAGGCTGCAACTATTAGATATTAATTAAGTGGTTACATGAAAATATTAAGAAATTTCATTAATTAAGATTAAGAATCTAATACATCCTACGTCAATTCATACATATATTAATATTGCATTTGACTTTAGGAATGAAAACATATAGAGTAGTATATATTACTAGCAGAAGTCTATTTCTTTTTCCTTTTGTAATGAAGAGTGAGTGGTGAAGCAGTTTTAATTTGTCATCCCTTCCCACGTTTTGCAAGGAATATAAGTAGAATTTTCTATACTTTATTTGTTACTATAATAATAATAATAATAATTTCTCCGACCCTAATCTCATTTAATAATCTAATATATAATTAAAATAAAGTTGTACCTTTTGTTCTCAAGAAATGCAAAGCAGGTTCTGCTCATCGCCTATTGATTGATTAATTAGCAGTATACTCTACTAATCAAAATACATCTTAGTCCATTGGATTATATATGTGTCTAATAGGACTTTTAAGTCACGCCATGAAGATTGATGACAACAAACTCTGGATTAATTTCATAGATGGCCTCAACATGAGCTCAATTGTATGATAAATAGTTTTTAAATTTATTTGTTATAACGAAAAAAATTACTTAACTTTGCTTGAATACAAAAAAGTCACTGAACTAATCTAACAAAAGACATTTCGTATTGTACTTAAATAGTCAAAGCCGTATGTCTTTTTTTTTTTGTTTTAAAAAAATATCTAGTGACTTTCTATGATATTAAGGCAAAATTTGATGCATTCTTTTTTTTTTTTTTTTTTAATACTTAGCAAAATTAAGTGATCTTTTGTTACGAAAAGTAATCTAGAGCGGAGCTATACATTTGCTTACGTACTCAGCAAAACCTCGTAATTTTGGTCCACACATTATATTTGTATTGTAGATGTCCCTAAGTAGTTAGTAGGTATAAATAAGTTATCAAATATCCAGCAAAATGATTTTTTTAAAATTCAGAATTTATAAATTCAAAATTCTACCACACCCTCAAATAAATACAACAAACTCAAAATTCTACTACACCCTAGATAAATACAACAACAACAACCAACAATATATCCAGTATATTCCCATAAAGTGGATTTTGAGGAAGGTAAGTGTACGCAACCATATCACAACCCCAGAGGTGAGATAAAGAGTTGAATTAGGTAGTGAGTTGATCTACTAATGTTTTCATTTCATCGTTTAGATCATTTAATTTATTATTGGTGGTCATTAATCTTTGATGAATCACAATCGAAAAATTAGTTGGTAGTTCAAACTTTATAGTGAACTAAACAATGGTTTAATTGGGGCAAAAATATTAGGGCTTGCTCGTTATAGACTAGTCAAAAGTAATTATTCATTTTTTATGTTTACACCAAGTCAACACACAAGCATGTCGTGTATTTGAAATAGAGTTCATTGTAGTCAATTATACTTAATTAACATATATTTTACTTTATTAAATTACTTAACCATTATAAATTAGTTACTTTGATGTAAACACCACGTATGACTAATTACTCACACGGTGAAAGGAGAACCATGCACACTCCTTATTTGAAATGTTACCTAATTGGTCCCTCCATCGTGCTGCCGTTAATGATGGGAAGTTGATGAAAACAATAATCTTCAGGGCCCGACCATTGTCCTTTTGAGCAGACAAAGTCACTTACTAACGATTAATTGATGATTGAGACAATTTAAGACTATTAAGACAATTTACTTTACTCCATCTACCCTTGTCCAATATTCTGGAAACTACAGTTGACTCCCTTAAAAAGTGTTTATTTGTTGTAAATGCTATCTCCAAGAGCCACGTTCACGATAAGATATAATGCCGGTCGTATTATTATATTATAAGCTTGGCTTCAAAACGAGCACAATAATACAAATTATTAATTTCTATTTTAATTTATGTGATATTGTTTGATTTGATATAATTATAAAATATAAAAAAAAATAAATTAAAGTTTGTGATTTAAAATACTTTTTAATTATTTGTATTGTTATAAATCATTTCATTAAGATTAAAAAGAAATTCTTGTAGGTAAAGTGCTGTCAATATTAATGATGTTTTTTGTGATTAATAATCAATAATAAGTGGGAGTGCGCTCTTTTACGTGGAGCTTATTTGATCAATCAATGACTAACAGCCACGACCAACGAACAAATTTATTTATTCTCTCAAGAGTAAATCCTTTTTCTTCTTAATTATATCTAAGAAATTAAACTAAGTTACATTCTGTCTTTCAAATAGTATCATATTTATCACAAATTATAATCTAGTGATGTAAGTAAGAATTTACTGCATGCACGTACGGCATGATAAGTTTACAACGTCAAAAAGTAAGAAATGATTTTAATTTATTTCTTCCTTTAATCTTCTCTCCTTATATAATAAGATCTTATATGATTGTTTTTAGAACCATCAAATTAATTTCCTATTTGGGTTGGAAACTAAAGGTACTATACGAATAAATTGCATTAAAACTTAAATAGAAGAATGATAGTAACATAACAGGTAATGATGAAGAGCATTGTGCTGGCATTGTCGACAGGCAATAGGAATCTGTGTAAATCCGAAGAGCAACTTCACTTTGAACTTAACATCCCATGTCTCTCTGTTTGCTCAATTTTGTCTGTCCCCATTTATTAAGGATGTCTCGTCGGCAGCTAAATTTACAACTGTGTCAAATAGCACCTTGTCTAGCTTCTGACAATTATAAATCTAACAAAGTTTACGTTGGTGTTATGTTGCATTTTAATATTAAAATCTTAATTTGTATTATAATTTATGGATATAAAGTGGAGAAAATGGTGTTATTATATTTTGATAATTCTTGTAACTTCTAACACTTTATTTGTCTATAATTTATCACATTATGTCTTGTAACTCATATGACCATTATTTGTTGTAACTCTATGGTCATTAGTTGTATGTAATATATGTAACAACAAGACTATTTTATCTACCCACATTACTCTAAATTGTTAATGGTGATAGAATGTGGCCTTTAGTAATTTGTAACTTTTCTCATTATTTTATTGTAACTCTCATGGTTATTAGTGTCATTAGTTTCTTATAACTCTTAAAACCTAAAGACTATTGATCTTTCCTCTTTACCACCCCTCTTTATTCTTCCTATTTAATATAAGGATGAATATCTCACCTATAAATGGAGGTGGTCTTGCATGTTATTGCATGTAAAAGGAAATATGATAAGTGTGAAAAAGATTATAGTGTGTAGTAGTGAAAGAGAGAATTGAGACAAAGAAAATATTCTACTTCTACAACTATATTCACTGTACAAAAAAGAGAGTAATTATATTAGTAAAAGAAAGAGTTGAGGAAAAAAAATTCTAAATCTAACTATATTCACTATACAAAGAGAGTAAATATATTCTAATTCCAAGTCTAACTATATTCACCATAAACTAGTTAACTTTTTGATATTTTTACCATTTTTATTCTATATTTAAAATTTTATCAATACATTATTTATTTTTAATTCTCAATACATTGAAATGGCTCATCAAACAAAGGAGTTTGATGCTAAGGACGATGAACTT
>NC_061118.1:148130609-148145520 GCF_002878395.1 Capsicum annuum
GGAAGGGTAACAATATGTTCCAAGGAGTGGTGTTGTCAAAATAAAGGTTGTTAAGTCTTTTCCAAGTTTTAGGCCAATTGTTGGGATCAAACATATTGGGGAGAAGCTCGATGGTACCTCTGTACTTTTGAATAAGTTGGGCCCATAGGTATTTGGCCATGGTGCAAGAAGAAAAGATATGGGGATTGGTCCTCCTAAGTGTTGCTGCAGTTATAACAGGAGGGGTTGATGTTGATGCCCATCTTATTAAGATTAGTGTTAGTGGGGAGGGAGTTATGCTGGATGAGCCACATAAATGTTTTGATTTTATTGGAAAGGTTCGGATTTCAGATCCAACTAAAAGAGTTGTTAGGGGTTTAAGTGGTTTTGTTCATGTTGGCAATGTAGAGGTAAGCACTCTTACAAGAGAAGGTTTTATTACCCCTCAACACCCACAATGGAGTGTCTCTAGTAAGGTGGGAGCTGGGGATGAAGGAATTTTTGATAGAGTTAATAATGTTAGGGGGGATATCTAAGGGTCAAGTAAGGAAGTCCCATCTCCTCTCCTTCCAGACATCTTTAACTAGGACTGGGTTAGAGAAATTGGTACTGGGACCATGGATGATGGTGGCTAAGGGGGGCATCCCAGGTATCCATCTGTCCTTCCAGGCATCCACTTTAGTACCATCTTTAATGGCCCAATGAAGAGCATTCCTACACATGTTCCAGCTCTTGAGAATGCTGCACCAGGTCCTAGAAGCATTGCAAAGGTTTTTTCCCCCGTTGCCATACTTAGCTATGAGGGTGCTAGCCCACAGAAAGTTAGGGTTGGAATACATTCTCCAACCCAATCCACAGAGAAGGGCTGCATTTTTAATGTCAGCCTTAAGCATGCCCAACCCCCCATCTTTTTTGGTAAGAGTGATGGTATCCCACTTGATAAGGTGAATTTTTTTCCTCAGCTCAGTGGTGCCCCAAATGAAGTTCCTTTGGGCTCAGTCAATAATTTTAAGCAGGGAGGAAGGAAGATGGATATACTGCATAATATGGTTAGGGATGCTGTCAAGAGAGAATTTAGCAAGGGTGACCTGGCCTAACATGTTAACGAATTTTGTTTTCCAGCCAGAAAGCTTACTCTTGAGGTTGTCAATGAGGTATTGAAAATCAGACTTGACAGACTTCTTATGGAAGATGGGAAACCCCAAATATTTATCAAAGTTGGTAGAAAATTTGATACCTAAGAGGGAGGAAATAATATCCTGGGTATTTTGAGAGCAATTTTTGGAGAAGACAACCTTGGATTTACTATGGTTGACCCTTTGGCCAGAATGGGAGCTGAAGTTATGGAGGATTCTGTTAATGGTGTGACGGTTTTGAGGATCTGCCCAAGCAAACAAATTAAGGTTATCAGAAAAAAAAAAGATGGGAGATTGAGGGCCCAGTTCTGGAGATGGATAAGGGAATCCAGTTCAGAGTATCTATTTCATAGTTGATTTTTCTAGAAAGAAGTTCCATATACAAAATGAAGAGCTAGGGAGACATAGGGTCCCACTGTCTAATTCCTCTAAAGGGGTTGAAAGGGTTCCCCCACATTAACCAGAATAAAAATAAAGGAGGTTGAGATACAAGAGAGGATGAGATTGGTAAGGTTAGTGGGGAAGTTGAAATAGAAGAGGGCCTGTCTAATAAAGGACCATTCAATTTTGTCAAAAGCTTTCTCCAAATCAATTTTCAAAACCATGTGGTCTTTTTGCCCTTCATTTTTGAGAAGTGACTAGCATATTCTTGAACAATAATGGCATTGTCAGAGGCTCTCCTTCCTGCCAAGAAGCTGTCTTGGGTAGGGCCAATGATATTTTCCAGCAAGGGCTTGATCCTAGAGACAATGATTTTAGTAATAATCTTGTATTGGGTGTTGCACAAATCAATGGGTCTGAAGTTTTTTAGGGTAGTAGCACTTTTACACTTGGGGATTAGACACAGGTAGGTGAAGTTCACTCTAGGATCCATAGAACAAGAGGTAAAGATGTCTTGACAGAATCTAACAATGGGGGGGGCTAGAGTGTCCCAAAACTTCTGATACATGAACGGATAAAATACATCAGGGCCAGGAGCTTTCTCAGGCTTGAAGGAGAAGAAAACTCTCTTGACCTCCTCTTGAGTAGTGACAGCTTGAAGCGCATCATGCATAGAGGAGTTGATTGATCCCTCAAATGAGGGTTTGGATTGAGTCTTAGAATATCCCACGGTGTCCTCAGTGGTGTAGAGTTTGGAATAGAAGTTGGAAACAACAGACTCAATGTCTTTTTGGTGGTAGTGCCAGGAGCCACTCTCATCCATAATGGAATTGATTCTATTCCTCCTTCTTCTATTCAGGGTGGGAGTGTGGAAAAAACTAGTATTAGAGTCACCCTGGAGAAGCCAGGAAATTCTAGATTTTAATTTCCAGAATTCAGATTCTAAGTTGAGGATATTATTGAAATCTTTCAGGAGGGTTTGTTCTAATCCATGCAGGAAGTGGCTACTGGGATAGTCAATTATATTTTAAAAATTATTTAAGTTTTTATTTATTCTCATTTATATTTTTTTTTATCTATTGTAATTTAAGTGACATCGATATAATTTTGAGAGTCAGCCAAATATTTTATATCTTATAAATTTTTTAAATTGTTAATTATTGTGACCTATAGTATTTTTTACGTACTTTTTAAAATATATAACAGATTAAATCGTTTAGATATTTTAAATTGTATCTATTGTAATTTATAATATTTTTTATGTAATTTTCAATATTATATATTACTCTCGTTGTCAAAAATTTTGTGGCATTCATAGTCAGTTATATTTTTAAAATAATTTAAATTTTTAATTATTCATAATTTTTCTTTTATTCTAATTTATGTGGCACAATGCTTATATAGTCATAATAATTAATTAGGGATAATTTAGTAAAATCACGATTGAAGCAGCGAAGCAGACATATCTTAAATAACTCATAATAATTAATTGAAAGTGATATAGTAAAATTACTATAAAAAATACTTGCGAGAAAAACTTAAGTGAGCCTCATATAAGACGTCAAGTTAATTTAAAATATCAATAGTTAATATATGATTTTATGTTTATTTTATCTTTTTTATTAAATATTATTAATTTTGTAATGAAATGACATATAATAATTAATTAGGAATGATATAATAAAATCACGGTTGAAAAAGTCGAAGCAGACATGTCATAAATAGCTACTTTACTTTTATTTTATTAAATATTATTAATTTTTTAATACGTAAATGACTTATAATAATTAATTAGGGGTAATATAGTAATTCGATTGGAAGCAGACACCTCGACGAAGAGGTGCCTGCTTTTTCACACTTATCAATAGTAACAATTTAAGTTATAACTTTAAGCTATTATTGTTTTTGTCCACGAATTTTTTCTATTTTTTTTTTTTGAATTTTTTTATTTTAGTCAAAAATTAGTGTTTGACCATAAAAAAAAATTCAAACACTCAGAAACCTTTGTTCTCTTATTTTTGAAATTTTAAAAATTTATCACAAATTTATAGAATAATCTCGATTAAATTATATAGGTCTTTTTTTATTGTTTGGCCATAAATAGAATGTGGCTTCGCTCGAATACAGAGTGGGAGTAATGTCCTTCTCCAATATAATTTTTGACTCAAAGAATAAATATTTTTTGCCTCAATGATTCAAATTTTATAATAACATTGTTCACGCTATTATCTGATTTCTTTTATGATATATATTAATTATTGTATTTTTCAAAAAAAGAAAAAATTAAACGGCATGATTTAAATAATTTTTTAAATGTCATATGAAAATATTTTATTAACGAAAATTAAAACTCTAAATACTTTAAATATGGTAGACATCGATATATTATAGAAATTGAAAGAATTATATAGTTCATAAGTATTGATCCTAGTTGACATCAACCTACGAAAGTCACATATTAATATTGTAGTATTGCACCTTTATGTTACACTGATTTCATAATTTATAAATCATTACTTTGAAATTATTTTATTAGTTAAGTTTTAAATCTAAAATTTACATGTTTGAATAATATTCAAATTGTCACGCCTCAAATCCTACTGGGGCGGACTGGCACCCGTAACCGAGGAGGCCCGGGAGAACCAGCTCATAACCTTATACTTCCCATGCATACCTCTATGACAATCCAAAATTCGGACAGCATCATGTCGCATATAAAAGGAAATAATCACCTGTATAAGCTCGAGCACACATATATATGTATATACAATACTTGGCCGTTGGAGCCATCACGTCTATTAACAAAATACCACCTTGACTGTACATTAGGTCTACAAAACCTCTAGACAATACACAGAGTTTAACTAAGGTCGGGACACACCCCGCCATATAACTAACTTCTATACAATACCAAAAGTGACTGGATATGACACGGAAAACCCCGAAGCAAACTGGAGCTCACCAAAAGCAGCTAGATATCCTGGCTTCTAATTGTGCGGTGTATGAGCTGAGGTACCTGTGCCTGCAGCATGAAATGCAGGTCCCCCGTGGGGGACGTCAGTACGAAATATGTACTGAGTATGTAAAGTTGTAGATAATCACATATGATATAGGAGCTCAATAGAAATAAAAAACAAGTGAATAAATCGTAATAGGAGTGGACCACACTTACTAGAACTTGTGACAACCTGTACATTGCATTTATTCAATCACTTTACCTTCGTTCTTATCATCTTTGTAACCATTACTGTACTGTACTGTGACCATTAGGCTGCCTACAGTACATATCAACTGGGATCGACCCATGATAGACTTATGCCCCTGGGATACCACCCATAAACACATAAATAGGGATCGACCCATGATAGGCTTATGCCCCTGGGATACCACCCGATAAGAGAGAACTTCCATCACTTAGTTCAATTAATCTTTGAGATTGTTATTTCGGTCGCCACCATATTTTTGATACTTTGAAACAATGATACATCAATAAGAGACATATAAATAGACCATCAATGCAATAACGATGAAGTAAGAACTCATTGGAACATCAATGAAGTGTTTTGGAGTCATCAATGCCATAACAATGAAGTAGGAACTTATTGGTATATCAATGAAACGTTTTGGAGTCATTAATAGCACATGGATCTTGTTTGAGTAACCGGATACCTTCTGACATTCATTAGTGTAATAAACATGTAAGATTTGGAAAAACACGTAAGTATTGGAATGTCTTGACATCTTGTAGGGTGGAAACAAGTTCATTGGTAACGTAGGACATCATACAAAATCATTATGGATCACATGTTGCTGAATAACTTTGGAAACTTTCTTAATAGAACAATTGTTCACTTTCATGCTAAAGATATGGTATAGAGTATGCTTTACATACCTGACTGTCAACCTTCAATACTAGTCCCAAATGGACTTCTCGTCTTTTCGGATTACTTATCTACAATGAACATATATAACAATCTAGAATTAGCGACCAAATGTCACAATTCAATTATTTGAATTCACCAAACTAGTGGTTAAGTAGTAAGCCTTAATTACACCATAAAGGGTGTCACTTTAACCCTCTTATACTCCAATTACATTCACATGCCATGCATATTCATACAACATCCTCCAATATCAAGTTTCGATTCATTTATCCTTCCAACCAATCTATTAAACCAAATTGAACCATAGACATAAATAATCATCAATTCAATAGTATATCACCATATCCACCTTCCATAACTCAATTACCATATCCACCTTTCACAATTCAGTACAACCAAACCATGTAAAATAGTCCATAACCCTATTTCTATCACTTTTCAATAACAACCAATACATATAATCCTCTATCACACATATATATATGGAAGAGAATAAAGGCAAACAATATTCATACCTTAGAATTCACCTCTTGATTATGCAATCCTATTTGCACAAATAATAGGTGCCGTTCGAAGCTCTCGAGATGACAAACGCAGTTATCGGATTACTTTGGAATTTCTACGGTTGAATCAAAAGTAATTTAAATGTCAAATTTGGCTAGGGTTTGTTCTTTCTCAATGATTGATGATGAAAATGAGTTTTTGAACTCATATACATGTATATATACACATATTACCGTCCATAATATCATAGGGAATGACCAAAGTGCCTTTAAAATTTAAATAATGTCAAATCTGTCCTTTGGTGGACTGTTTTGATAAGCTAAAGTAGATCGACCATAACTCTTTGCTCCGATATCGGATTTGGGTGAAATTGGTATCGTTGGAAATATAATTCAAAGGGCTTTCATTTCATATAAAGTAGGCCATCCATTTCATCCTGTACAAAGAGTTATGGTCGTTTGAAGTTGACCCTAAAAATCTGTTTTGAGAGGCTGAAGTAAAACGAGTATAACTCCTTACTCAGACGTTGGATTTGGATGAAACCAATTGCATTGGAAAGAAGACTCAAAGATCTTTCTTTTCATAGGTCGCAGCTCTCCCAGTTTATTATATTAAGGGAGTTATGATCGTTCAAAGTTGACCCAAAAAATTGGCTGGCCTCAGTAGTTTGTGTGGGGGAAATTTTCCTGCACATTTACTACTCCCAATATCACGGCCATCGTGTTATAGTTTCGAACGTGCTCGATTATATCCGAAACCTATCCGTTTTTGGAAATCTTTATATCGTTGGAAAGCTTATTCAATAACCTTCGCATGGAACGATCGACGGGCAAATTCCGGTATAAATAAAATAAAAAAAATTAATTCCATATAAATAAGATCAATACACGTACTTGAATACGCCAATACACGTACTTGAATACGGGGTGTTACACAAATATAATCTAAACATATTTTTAAAACGATAATTAAAATTTAAACACTTCTGCAGTGCTGGACATAAAAAATTTATAGTAAAAATTATATTGTTTGACTCTAGTTAACAACAATCCTAGAGAGTCACACATTAATACTATAGTATGGCACCCATATATCAGTTGATTTGATAACTTGGGAACCATTACTTATATTTGTTACTATTATGACCTCTGATTAAATAATTTTATAACTTATTATGTTTAAATAAATTTAATATATATTTAAATAAATACTTAAACATAATTTAAAAATATTATAATAACGATAGTAAAAACTGAAAGTACTTTAGACATGATAAACATCGACATTTTATATAAATCATAAAAATTATATGATTTATAAGTGTCGATCTTATTAACAACCCATAAGAATCATGTATTGATGTTGAAGTTTTACGTATTCATTAAATGTCATCTTTTAAAAATAAATTAAATATTTAAATAATTAAGTGATGATCCTAGTTAACAACAATCTAAGAGAATACTTACGCATTAATGTAGTAGCCGATCTTGAAGTTTGATGGTTTAGTTTATTTGAAGGATCTTTGAAAAATGATTTGATTTTCTTATACTTTATTAAAAATCCCGCAATAGATAAAATTATTTAATTTTAAATAAGCAAATGTTACATGTGCAAGACACGTGCAGTTACACTAGTGCAATTAATTTGTTTTGGACCTCTATTATATTTTTGATATGATTTAGTAAAATTCAGATGAAATTTAATTTTTAATTAACTTGACATCAACTATTTCCTTTCTTTTTATTTCTCAATATTTACTTCTTATAATTTTATATTATTGTTGTATTTTTATTTTTTATTTCTTTTTTTTTTTTTCATTTAGCAAAATTGATTAAATACATTATTGTTATTTTAATTTTTGAATTAAAGTGGAATTACATTGTTGAATGAGGTTATAGACTCATGTTTTCTTGTCTTTTAAATTATATTTAATTAAGTCACATGAAAAGTTATTGAAAAGTTATTAATACATAATATATGTACCTTAAATTCATTAATTATTCTTTAATAAATCAATTTTAGTTGTTCAATGAATTTAGGGAATAGAAAAAAGGCACTGCGTTGATTAAGAAAATTTGGAAGGAATTTATTTGATAAAAGACTCACAAGGTTTTGTAAGTCTTTTCACAATTGTGGTCAAATTTGGATACAAAAAAATTGTAGTCATTTAGCACTTTCCTGGAAGTAGGACCAACTTTTTCCGACCCCACTCCCCCGACACACACACCTACAAATTCTTCTATATTTTTGTAATCTTATTTTCGAAAGTGAAAGTTTATTACACTTGATTTCTCGGAGAAATTATGTTAAGCCTCCTTTAAAATCATCCGCTTTCATTATTTTCACGGAATAGAATCATAAATCTGTAATTGCAGTTACTATTGTTCAAATATTTTATTGAGGCTTTGAATTATAGATGCAATTTAATGACTATTAAGAAATTGGATCACAGATCTCCATTTTTTTTTAATGCTTTATTTGAAGCTTTGAAATATAGATGCAATTTAATGGTTATTAAACCATTAAAATTCTGCATGATCAACTAAATAATAAGATTACAGAATAATCATTTTTTTTAATTGTAAGAAAATTTTGAACATTCATATGTGCAAACCTGATGGATGGAAACAAGACGACAATGAAATCCTCTATAATTTTGATAAAAGAAGTCATTTATTTGGATAGGATGAGTATAAAGTCCTATTTTAACTTATATTATTATTATTTGCCTTATTTATAATTTTTATAATTTAAATATTAACAAGGTAAAAATACTTGAGAGTTTACCTGCAATTAATGTTGACAGTGTAAAAAAAGAATTTGATATAGCATATTAGTTAAACTCTAGCAAAATAACATAAAACTCCTAAATGTGTAACCCAAAAATGTACAATCCAAAAGTATTAGTAACATAACAACTAAATGTTCAATCCAACAGACAAAAATAGAATTGGTAAACTAACAGAAAAACATAGAACGTCGCACTGCCTCATGAAGCAGTGGCACACGATCGGCGTTACGGAAAAGCCTTGAGATCTTTGTTGCTGCTAACTGAGCATAACGAATTGGTGTAACTGCTCAAAAAATATTAAAAAGAACTATATAAGAATAAAATGAAAAACTTTTGAAAGTCATGATATAAAATACACTGTAGATACTTTTGCAACTATAAATCATAAATTATTACTAAGCATATAAATATGTATATATATTCTTACCATCAGGAGTGGTTCTGGTGCTTGTTTGACACCTGCATTGCAATAGTAAAAAAGGATAAATAAAACTCTCAAGTAAGTATTTGAACATGCAGCAACATCCATTCATTTAGAAGTGTCAAAATGAACCTAAATTGAGCTGACCAGTCTAATTTGTCCAATATTTATCGGGTTGGGTACAAGATAATTTACTATTGAGTAAATCTCAACTAATTAAGCCTCAACTCATTTTTAAATGGGAAAAGGACATTCTATCGCACTTTTTAAAACAAATAGCTCAAGTCTGAAAACTTTCAAAAAGTGGCTAGTCGAATATACTATTTTCGCTTTATAGCCATTTCCTAATTTGGGTCATTTTGACATATGTAGTCCATATACAATACTGATACAGTATTCAACTTGGGCAATTCAGCCCTTTTAAAAATATTTTAATTTTTTTTGGTTATAAATTTTTTAACTGATCAAATATTCTATTTTTTTATTACTTAGAAATAATAGTTAAATTATATAAAAACGATATAATTGTTAAATAGAATATCTATCTATATAAGATATATGTATAGAAATTGTACAGTTCTATTAAATATATATATGTATAAAATATATATAAAAAATATATAGAAAGTGTATGAAAATTATATATTGTTGTATAACGTGTAAAAAAATGTACAATTATTATATAAACTGTGTATCAAAACTGTATAATTTTCATATAGAATATTTATATGTATAAGATATGTATATAAACTATATAGAAGTTGTGTAGAAACGGTATAGAACAAACCAGTAAATTGAAATGGCTAGAAAGTTGAATTTAAATTCCATGGTCATTTTTATGAAAATAATTTAATTTGATGTGTTGTTTCTATCCTTTTCCCTTTTAAAATTGAGTTCAAATGAGCCTAATTCAATCCACTTCAACCCGTTTTATAGAAAAATAATTTTTTTAATGAAAGTAGAAAAAACAATAGACAATATGTCTACACTCTCAAAATCACCCACCTCACCTTACCCCACTTCACCCCAACACTACTACACCCCCAACTTACCTTATTTCCACCGCACCTCTATTAAATATATTATTTTTATTATTTTTATTTTTTTTATAATTTTTTTTCTTGTCCCCACCCCACTTCATCCCCCATCCCCCTCCCTACCCCGAACCTCCACCTCAAAAATTAATTTTAATTTTTTTGTTAAAAAAAAAATTAAAAATCTTTTCTTACTTCATGATCAAAATCCTAACCTCCCCCTTCCCCGCATCCCATACCCATCCCCAAAAAATATTTTGTTTAAAATAATTTTTTTTTATAAAAAAAAAATCTTAGCTCAACCCCATCTCCACCTTCCCCCGCACACACACTCCATACAACAACACTTCATCCACCAAAAGAATATTTTGTTTTTTAAAATTTAATTTTTATACAAAAAAAATCCTTACTTCAACCTCCAATTCTTCCCTACCCAACATCCCCACCCCCACCTCCGCACCACTTTCAATTTTTCTTTTAAAAAAACTATTTTAAAAAAATTCTTTCCGCACCCCCCCCCATCGATCATCTCTTAGCTCCTCTCCCCTCCTCACCTCAACCCCCTTCTCCATGACATATCCTTTCCTAAAAAGTTACGTATTTTTTAAAAAAGAAAATAACTTCTTTTATATATATATATATATATATATTTTTCTTAAATAAATCCTTACCTCATCCCCATCCTAACTCCCAACCTACTACTTCACAACCTTCCCAAAAAATAATTTTTTATTTTTACAAAAATTATTTTTTAAAAAAAAAATCTTACCCCACCCTCATTTTCAACCCACCCACCAACTTTATCAATTCCATCCAAATTTATTTTCTAGAGTTGGTTTTACAAGGGATCAAATTGGACGGGTCAAGACCCAAGGGGTCAAATTGGGCCGGTCAAGACCTAGGATTTACAAGGGGTCAAATTGGGCAAATCAAGATTCAAAGGGTTTACAGGGGTCAAATTGGACGGGTCAAGAACCAACTCAATTTTTATCCATTTCAACTCAGTTCATTTCAATCCAAAATAAATTTGGACGGGTCATAACCCAATCCGATATTCAATTCAACCTGTTTAATATTTTTAATCTCAATCCACCCGCCCAATTGATACCCCTACATTCATTCAAGGAAATTCTTGAGTTGTTTACACATAAGACGGGAATGCTCCAATTGACACATGTCATTTTCAGTGAAATCGCCCTCATCATCAGAATGCAGAACCCGATAAAGTGTGGTTCTTGGTCTTCCTGGTTAGTCAGCAACGAGATGAAATGAAGCTCTTAAATATCATGAAAGCAATTAGTTTAAATCACAGAGGAAAGAATTTTAGAAATTCACACGATGCACCAATGAGCACACATATAGAAATCCCTAGTGCATTACAAGTTACATATCATAATCTTTGTATATATAGAGAGGTATTTACAGAAAGTTTCTATAGAAGCAAAGATATTTAAAGTAAATTCCTAGGTAATTAAAAGTACAAATCAAGAAAAGCATCAATGAAATTTCCTTGACCGGGATGATCCTGGTCCGATTCTTATGAGCTGAAATGAATATGAAGCTTGGATTGTATCCATCTTCAAAATGTAGAAATGCCTTTAATAAATATGTTTCAGAGAAATATTACGTCTTAACTAAACTGTAGTACTCCATATTCAAACCTGTTTCATGTCATGAATCTCTTCTCGACCACCGTTTTTTATATTACTGTACAATAATTACAGTTAACTTGTTTTTTAAGAAAAAACTCACCGTCAATTTATGTGGCATCTTTCCAATTTCGAGATTGAATACTATCTTTTACCATAATTTTTTTATATACCTTTTAATATTTCATATTGTCAATTATATTTACTTATACTTGAAAATAATGATTCGCTGAGGAGTCTGACCGCATCTACGGATGGTGCACAAAATATTATCACAATTTAGAGTTATTTTTTCATTCTTACGTACTACTTTTTTTAATATAGTATACTTAGAAGACATTAAGTATTTAACTTCACATAGTAATATTATTATTTATAAAAGTAAGGACTAATTTTAATTAATAAAATGTTAGCCATTTGTTTGCAATGCATTACCTTAAATATTATTGTGAAAACTTTATTTATTAATTTGAAGATTTGATAAAAAGTTCTAAAATATTTTTAATAAAAAGTAGATGGTTCTTTTTTTTTTTTAATTTAAATTTTGTACCTTTTTATATTTTACAATCTTTAATATTATTTTAAATGAAATTAAAATTAGGAAATTCATATTAAATTTTTCAGAGCCTCAAAATTTTGTAGGTTTAAAACAAAAGATTTACTAATTTTACCCTTGAGTCACTCCTGATTAATGTGAGGAGGGTGTGGTGCATGCAAGGTTGTCTCCAATGCCCTCAAATAAAAATAAAACATTTTCAAACCCTATTACATGTTAAATATGTTTATAAGATTGCCTACTTGTTGAATTATGATACTTGTTGGAATAGTTTGTACCAAATAAGGAGAAAATCCAACATCGGTTGCGTCAAGCTACACCAAGTTTGTGGTATTACTTTCTTTAATTCTGGTTTATCCTTTCTTTCATTTTTGTTTTGTTTATCCTTTTCAAATTCCATATCTCCACAAGAAACAAATTAAACTATTTCAGATATCTGTACATGCATGAAACTTAGGCTGCAACTGTTAGATGCTAATTAAGTGGTTACATGAAAATATCATGAAAGCTTAAGAATCTAACACAACCTACGTCAATTCATACATATACTCTACTAATCAAAATACATCATGGGATTTCGTCAATTTTTAGACCCAAATCCCATTAGTCCATTGGATTATGTGTCTAATAAGACTTATAAGTCAAGTGACTTATTAGATTTATTTGTTATACAGAAAAAATGACTAAACTTTGCTTGAATACAAAAAAGGTCAATGAATTAAGTCACTTGACTTTGTCTAACAAACATTTCATATTGTACTGAATTAGGCAAAGCCGTGGGCCTTTTTTTTTTTTTTTTTGTTTTAGGAAAAAAATTACTTGTGACTTTCTATGATATTAAGGCAAAATTTGATGCTTTTTTCATTTTCTTTTTTTGTGAAAAAATAGTTTTTTGAGTTTTTGTAATACTTAGCAAAACTAAGTGATCTTTTGTTACGAAAAGTAATCTAGAGCGGAGCTATAAATTTGCTTACGTACTCAGCAAAACCTTGTAATTTTGGTCCTCACCCTATATTTGTATTATAGATGTCACTTAATTAGTATGTATAAATAATTTATCCAACAACTAGTTAATTATTTTTTCCCAATTTAGAACTTATAAATTCAAAATTCTACTACACCGCGAATAAATACAACAAACAATAATATATTCAGTATATTCTCACAAAGTGGGTTCTAAAGGTAAGTGACTAAAAGTGTACACAGTTCATACCACTACTCTCCAATAGTGAGTTGAATTAGGTAGTGAATTGATCAACTAATGTTTTCATTTCATCTTTTAGATCATTTAATTTGTTGTTTTTGGTCATTAATCTTTGTTGAATCACAATCGAAAAGTTAGTTGGTAGTTCAAACTTAATAGTGATCTAAAAAATGGTTTAATTCGTGCAAAAATATTAGGGATGACTCATTACACCCTACTCAAAGGTAACTACCATTTGTCCACCCTGGATGTTTACATCAAATCAATTTATGCATGTTATGTATGTGTTTAAAATAGAGTTCATTATAGTCAATTATACTTAATTAATATATATTTTTATCTTATTAAATCACTTGATTATAATAAATCACACTAATTTGATGTAGTAACACCGCAGGTGGGTAAGTGCTCATACGATGAAAAGAGAACCATAATCCTTAATTGAAATGTAATCTAATTGGTCCCTCCATCGTGCGGCCCTTAATGATGGGAAGCTGATGAAAACAATAATCTTCAGGGCCCGACCATTGTCCTTTGGAGCAGACAAAGTCACTTACTAAGGATTAATTGATGATTAAGACAAATTTAAGACAATTTACTTTACTCCATCTACCCTTGTCGAAAATTCTGGAAACTACAGTTGACTCCCTTAAAAGCTTTTGCTTGTTGTAAATGCTTCTCCAAGAGCCACGTTAACAATAACATATAATGTCAGTTTTATTATATTACTAGATACCGGGTCCGTGCTAGCACGAGCTCAATATAAATTATTTTTTATCTCAATTTATATAGCATAAATATAATTTAGATAATCAATCATATTTTTAATATATCTGTAGTTGTTAACTATTATAATTTATTATAATTTTTATGTAATTTTCAAATAATATATGTTACTCTCCTTATCTAAACTTTTATAGCATTAATAGTCAATTATTTTTTTTAAATAATTTATGTTTTAATTAGTGAGATTTATAATACTTTTTCTTCTATTCCAATTTAAATGATTTATAGTATTTTTTTTTACATTTATTTTTGAAATATATAACAAATTAATTTTTTTTAGACATTTCAAGCTATAACTATTATCATTTATAATAATTTTTATGTAATTTTTAATTAATATATGTTACTCCTTTATCCAAATTTTTGTGGTATTGATAGTCAATTATATTTTAAAAATAATTTAATTTTTAAATTATTGTGATTTATAATATTTTTTCTTCTATTCCAATTTAAGTGGTACTGATATAATTTCAAGAGTTCGATAAATATTTTATATCTTTTAAATTTTTTATGTTATTAATTATTATGATTTATAGTATTTTTTTACGTATTTTTATCTCAATTTATGGGACACAAATAAAATTTA
>NC_061118.1:148148520-148210009 GCF_002878395.1 Capsicum annuum
TTTTTGCTCTCTTTAATACATTACTAGGTTGGCTAAAGTCTTTGTCTGATTATTTTGGTGATAGCCCCAGTGTCCATGAATAGTATAACAAATCACTTTGGCTAGTATATTATTGCATTGAAATAATTTTTCGATGATGCCAAAAGGGGGAAGATAAGAGGATTGTGTAATGTTTATAACCCATTGACTAACTTGTTTCATTCTAGTGTTTTATACTCTAGTGCCTACAGGTGAAAATATTTGAATGCACAAAGACAAGAGGTTTGTCATCATTAAAAAGGGAGAATTTGTTGGAACCTTAAAGTTTTGATGAATGACAATATGAATGAAATAAATTGATATGAGTTAATTCAGTGCAACTGAAAATTTCAACTTACTGATCACATGGGGAATAGAACAAATTGAATTTGATTCAAACACTGCAAGTTGAGTTGAAAAAGGAGTCCTACGTAAAGAAGGAGTTTCACTTTTGAACATATCCTAAAGAGTCATATGTGTAGAAAGAGAAAGATTCTGCAGATTGAAGAAGATTCTGCAGATTGAAGATGTCTACGCAAGATAGAAAACATATAAATTGAAGGACTCTTTATTAGTCAATAAAGTTTTTGATGACTGACACATGAATGGAACATGTTACTTGACCTGGTCCAAGCATAGGAAGGCAGGTTTCAGGTTTTACTGATAGATGAAGACAAAGATTGCTGAAAGTCAGGAACGAATGAGCAAGCCTAATTCTGATATACTCAAGCTACTGATCACGTGAGAAATTGAAGAAATTGTGGTTGAGTAAAATACTTGAAGATAAGTTGACTTAAAGAGTTGAAGTTTGACTATAACACTAAGGAGACAAGAGTTGGAATTGAAGAAGGAGTCTCACTTGAAGTAGAACTCTATGTAATGAGAGTTTTGATTGAAGGAGGCATTTAAAATAAAGAATGACTCTTTGGAGAGCTGTGCTTAAATAGAAGATGCATCATTCAGAGTACTTCACGCACTTACAAAGCAGAAAAGCACAATCGATAAATTGACTTCACGAAGTGCTATTCAATCACTGAAGAAACACATTGAAGAACCAGGTCCTAAGTATAGAATCCAGCTAAGAGTTTTAGCTTTGATTTTTAGAGTTGTTCATTGTGTTTGAGCTATTAATGTAATATTAGTTTCAGTGTGTTATAAACTGAATTAGGAGATAGTCTTCGAGTTGGGAAAAACTCAGAGACTTTGAGAACGACATACCTTGGGAGGTGTGTGTAGTTAGGAATTAGAGTTTATAATTCCTAGTCATTGATTTAAAGGAATTAGAGTTTATAATTCCTAGTTGTTGAGATATAGGAATCAGAGTTTATGATTCCTATTTGTTGGTTACAAGAGTTTTGTAATCAGTCATTGTTGAGGCTCAGAGTTATTTAGTGAAGTTAGGGTTAAATCCTGCAGAGGTGCAGGTCGTGATTTTTTACACCTTTTGAGCCGGATGTTTTCCACGTAAAAATCATTGTGTTCTTTACTTTCTGTTTTACTGCTTCCTTGAAACACGTCAGTGGAACACGTCAGGCAACCCGTTCCATCGATAAGCAACAGTTAAGCGAAAATAAGATAATCAGTAGGGCACGAACTCTACCAAAGATCTTATATGATTGTTTTTAGAACCATCAAATTAATTTCCTATTTGGGTTGGAAAATAAAGGTACTATATGAATAAATTGCAATAAAACTTAAATAGAAGAATGATAGTAACATAACAGGTAATGCTGAAGAGCATTGGGCTGGCATTGTTGACAGGCAATAGGAATCTGTGTAAATCCGAATAGCAACTTCACCTTGAACTTAACATCCCATGTCTCTATGTCTTGTTCAATTTTGTCTCAATAGGGTGTCCCCATTTATTTAGGATGTGTTTCGTCGGTAGGTGGATTTCCACCTCTGTCAAATAGCACCTTGTCTAGCTTCTCATAATTATAAATCTAGAAAAGTTTACAATATAAAATAATTTTTAGTTTTTAGTTTTTTCTTTTTAACGTTTAGCCCGTAGGAGAATTTTGGTGACACAGTTAGTTGATTACCTCAATGTTTACCTGTTTACCTTATTGGTGAGGATTTAATTTTCTCCTTCGTAGTCTTTTCCTCGTTTCCCCTTCCCCGCCCATTCATTTTAATTTTAAAAAAAAGTATAGCTAATATAAAAAGTGAACAAATATATATTCACTTTAAAGTATATGTATAATTTGTGTGTATAGGTGAACCGAAGATACGAAAGACATGTGGCACATATATCCGGTTACGAGCGCAGGGATAGACATAAATACTAAAAAAAAAAAATAGATGGAATCGAACTAATTTAATTCTTCGATGCATCGAAAAACTGAAGTTTTATTTAAAGGACTTCTTTTAAAAGTATTTTAATTATGAGAGTTTGTTTAGGAATGAGAACAACCATTCCAATATAAGAGATCTGGAGATTTGATTATATGTTGATAAATTGTGTAGTATAGAATCTAACAAAGTAGCAATCTGCATATTTGCATTAATGGAGAATATAGGAGGAAGAGGAGAAAAAAATACTTGATCTTGAAATATGAGATACATTATACAAGTCTTGCTTATAAAAATAGTTACACCACTGTCACACTAATTCAACTCGTAGTTAACCGTCTCTGTACATTTAAGCTCTAACTAGTCAGTTATCTGACTAGCTAATGGAACTAATGCTCCTACTAACAGAATGAGTCATTGTTCCTCTGTTAACCACTTCTAATTATTAATACCCAATACTACCCTCAAGCTAGAGGTTGTGCATACATCTAGCACTCCTAACTTGTTTAAGAGGAGATGATGTTGTGAAGCTCCTAATCCTTTAGGCGCCGTTGATTTGCGGTATTAAAGTCATGGGATAAAATAATAATCTCGGGATAAAAATTTTTATCACACGTTTGATTGTAAATATCTGGAATTATTTATCCCAACACTACTAATTAGTCCAGGATAAGTTATCCACCCAATTGGTGGGATAACAATCCCAAGGCTATTTCTCTTTGGTATAAAATTATACAAGGACTAAAATACCCTCAAAATCTATGATTTATTTCACACATCTATATATATATATATATATATATATACTAGTATTTTAATTATGAATTTTAATAAAAGTTAAATACTTAATAATTTTGAAATAAATTTTATATTTACTTTAAAAACTTATTAATAATATATAACAATTTATCAAAAATTCAAATCCAAAATTCAAAATTCTTATTCCATCATTATCTCCAATTATCCGCTTTCACTGACCCGCCTTACATAAAGTATTTCTTTTAATTCACCCATATATATATTTTTTATTTATGAATACATTATACGTTAAATTTATTTGAATAACTATTCTCTAAAAAATAATAAAAATATCAACACCATTATCGAATTACATATTTTAAATTAAATATAATCACTTGAAAATTGATTATTATGGTATATATCAATTAAAATGAATTTTAATATATTATATGAGTGATATGTGTTTAAATGAAATGAAATAAACAATAAATCCTCTTTTACTTTAACAAACTTAAGTTGAAAGTTTTTATTTCAAACTAAATAAGATGTAATAAGATTTTTTTAAACGCATACGACATAATCATGGAAAGGCACATGCAACAAAATTAAAGCTAAATAAGATGAAAAAATTATTTTTAAAAATAAATATTTAAAGTTTGAAAAGAAATTATATAAAAAAGAGTTAAATAAGATGGAGGGTATTTTTGTAATCACTTAATTTATTTTTAGAAATTATACCATGCATATTACTTTGAATACAACAAACCAAACACTCAATAAAAAATAATTCCAGCATAACTAATTCCAGTATAACTTATCTCATCATAACTAATCCCATCATCACTTATTTTCCAACCAAACGACCCCTTAGTAAGTAATCTGCCAGCTGCTTTTTGGTGTTGGCATATTTAGGTTGGATAAATTCATTCTTGATTTTTTTCCTTACAAAATGACGATCTATCTCAAAGTGCTTTGTCCTTTTATAAAAGATAGAATTAGCACTGATTTGTATAGCTGTCTTATTATTGCGATCCAAATTTGGGATCGTGATGACATCTATTCCACTCTCCGTGATAGATGAGCTAAGTCAATAACCCAATTTCAAAAACAATATCCCAAACTTATAAAAGCGAAAGGAGATAAAAATATAACAGCCCCGAATAATCTCATAAGTAGAATAATAGGTTAGTTTAATCATAATATAGTTAATCTCACGTCTGGAAGTCACTAATACAAGTCAATAAATACAAAATCAAAAAAAGTTTCAGTATCTCAAAATATGAAAAATGCATAAAGATAAGGTTGAAGGAGATTTCAGTAGTCTCTAAAACCAATAGCAGCTGTCTCGACTCTCCAATGATGCTAACAACGAGGAATTTACAGGAATCAATGCATGTCCAGAGATCGTCGGATCTGTAACTGCATGTAAGGTGCAGGAAAAAAAGGTGAGTATTGAACCACGTGTACTCAGCAAGCACCGTCGACCGATTCTAATTCAAAGTGGTGACGAGTAACACCACGTCAATCATCTAAAAATAATCATGCAACCTGCACTCAGGAAAGTCATCCTATTCTAACTAAATAATCAAGTCTAGCAGTAATAGGAATATCATGCACAGTCCAAGAAATCCTCAATACAATGAATCAAGTAACAAATATTGAAGTACTTAATAAATAATTTAAAGTCAAACAATACACCTTATTGCTTAATCCGCGCCAGGAATGAATGAATATTGAACCTACAGAGCACTGATTTCAAGGTTAGGACTCATGGGGACTCACAAGGTCCATGTAATATGCATGCATGCACTCCGATCCCAATCAATATATTGTGCAAGCGTGCACTTCGATCCCAATAAATATATTGTGCAGGCGTACACTCCAATCCCAATAAATATATTGTGCAGGCGTGCATTCCGATTTCAATAAATAACTACCATGCATGATGTGCAAGCGTGCAACTCCGATCCCTAAAACAATCCATTTACCATAGCAATCAACTCATTGTAATAACAAATAGGGGAAAACAGTTTCAAACATACAAATAATTTATTTAACCCATCAAATAACATCGGTACCCACATAAATGCTCGTCACTTCACCTATACAAGGCCCCCATTTTTCATTACCCCCATTACACATAATTAGCACATAAGCACTTTGAAAAAAAATCTAAAAAAATCTCAACTTACCTCAAATCGAAGTCCAAGCGTTAATTTATAAATCCGCCCTTTCGTAAAGCTCTTGAATGATCAAAATTTGTCCAAATATATAATCTTCATACATTTTAGATCTAATTCTCAAATTTTTTAATCCCAAAATGTAAAGAAAAATTACAAAAGGAAAAGAAAACTAATAAACTGTTTGTTCGTGGTAACATGGAAATATAATTTCTATTTCTAATGACAATGATTAACCCACTGACACTTATTATACATGATTTCTAATAGTACCGCCATCCATATTGTTAATAGGATTTGCAGTAGCGATAATTTAACACCAAGAACAAAATAAGTTAAATATTAGTACAAAGTTAATACTGCCATCATCATGTAATCAATACCCAATCATTTACTAGGTTACTTTATTTATATCATATTAATGCTCCCATCATTTCAAAATAATTAAATTATTGAGGTATGACATATCCCTTAAGAAAAAAAATTTAGGACATAAATTATAGATTATTTTTCACTATTATCATTTTAGTTATTCATAAATTACTTTGTCAGAAAATGTAAAGTACTTAAAAACCTGATTAAATGAAAAGATAAAATTGAAAAAAATTCCAAATATGTCTCTTAAAAAATTGAACAATTCATTGATTTTGAATATTAAAAAATATTGAAATGGTTGGAGTAATATGTAAAAGAAAAGTCAAACTAGGTTTGTTTTAAAAGAAAAAAAAATCAGAACACCACCAACAAAGTGGCTGCTAAGGCCATTCACCATCACCGTCCAATGAACTTCACCGTCCAATAATTGCTATTAACAGCAATTGATCATCATAAGAGATTAGGCCAGGGTTCAATCAAAACAATAAATTAACTCAATATTCCTTTTCCTTGAACGTTTAGATGCCAAGCAACCAATACTATATAAAATTATTGATACCAAGAGATATGTATACTACTCCATCCAATTCATTTTGATTTACCCTCTTTCTAAAAATATTTGTTTCAATATAGTTGTCCAAATCAAGAGAATTTTAATATGTTTTCTAATAATATCTTATCATTAAATGACTAAATAAATTACATAAACTCAAATTTATATTTCCCAAGCATAATTAATAAGACTAATTTGATAAAATAGATCCTGATAAATATTTTTTTTAATAGTGTGCAAAGTCTATAGAATCAACTAATACGATACAAAACTGAGGGAATACTTGAGTAATAAAAAACTCAAGAGGAGCTCTCACTTGAAAAAGTTTTCGCTACGTCGGGAGTAACTTGGACTTGACTCCCGTTAATACTTTATTCCCCTTTGTTTCTGTTTTCCTTCAAAAGGTTAGACTTGATAACCTTAATAATTTTGAACGTGGGTACATGAGAATGGGAAGAAAAGTTATGGGTTTTGCCCATTAAATCACTAATTATATTAATTATAAGATATTCGAAAGTTCTAACAAATCCTCAAAAATTACTCCGAACCCTATAAAAACAAACTAATTATGTAAATTGATTAAAAGTACATTTTAAATCTATCGGAAATTATTAAAACACCCGTTTGAGATCGTCTTGACCACAAGTAGGTATTCAAACTAAACTTTCTTAGAACTCAAAAATTCAATCACGATGAAGTTTAACTGGTGCCTCAACATATACATTTAATTCCTCTAATATTCCAACCAATCAAATAACTTCTGTAACAGATGATGCCATGCTTCTGTACTCTACCTCAGTTGAGCTCCTACTTACTGTGTGTTGTTTCTTAGATTTCCAAGATATGAGTAAGCTTCTCAGTTTGTATATATCTTGTTACTTATCTTTTACTGTTGGGAAATATTGCCCAATCTGAGACATAAAATACCTCCAGTTGTGCGCTAACATTATTACTCAATAGTATCTCTTAGAGCTGGACTTCCTTTTATATATATTTCACATGCCTCAAAGTTGTTTACCAGTGTGAAATTTTTGGCATATGTATGAATTGTGATAGTACTTGGACAGTGAAGTTATTGTCAGGTCTAGTTGTGGTGAAATAAGTAGTATTCTAATGAGTCTTTGATATGCAGTCACATCTTTGAACAAGATTTCATCTGATTTCCCCGTACATTCATCATAGTCTGTAAACTTGACATTTGGCTCTAAGGGAGTAGCTGCAGGTTTAACTTTACTAAGACCAATATCTGAGATGATTTCAAGGGAATACATCCTCTGATTGAGCAGTATCCCCCTCTTTTAATCCTGGTACTTTTATGCCGAAGAAATATTTGATATCTCCCAGGTCTTTCATGTGAAAATTGTTGGGCAATGCAGTCTTTACTTCTTGAATGAATATGCTGCTATTGCCTATAATGATTAAGTCATCTACATAGATCAATACTATAGCAACATCAGCCCCATTCTTCTAGGTGAACTAGGAATAATCATAAAGAACCTGTGCATACCTTCTTGTGACGCCTCAGTTAACTTGAGATTCCACTGTCATCTATAGGTCTTTCTGAGCCCGTATAGGCACTTAGAATAGTTTACAAACCTTGTACTCCATTTGCCTCTGGAACCTCTGAGGCAAGTCCATGCAAACTTCTTTAGCTAAATCACCTTGAAAAAAGAGATTGTGTACATTCATCTAGTATAGTGGCTAATTGTGAAAATGTTAGGGCATGAGAAGTTTTGATGATAGACAGATGAATGAAATATGTTGTGCAAGCTGGTCCATACAAGTGAAACTGCTTCGGACATATGGAGTGCATGCTGAAATCATTACATGCTAAAATTATTACATAAGCTATCAACGCATGGATAAGCAAAGGATCTTCACACGGCTATATGAAGATAATTGGAGAAGTTAGAGTTTGAGTAGATCAAGAAGTCTACAAGGCAGAAGGATAAAGCAAAAGAGTCCTACTCAATTTAGAAGAAGGAGAGATGGTTACAACAAGGAGTGAGTTACTTGAAAGAGTCCTACAGAAGATACAAGTAAAGAAGAAAAAGGACTGCATCTGAGGGAGCATATATAGACGACAAGCTGCATTCAAATAATGATCAAGCACTGATAAGAAAATCAACAATCAGCAAAATCATTCACCAGCTTAAGAAGAACCTAATTCTCACTTAGTATGTTTTAGACTGCTTGTAATAGGAAGGTTCTTGAGTTGTAATGAGTAAATTGTTCTAGTCTCAGTATTCTATAACTGAGTTAAGAATCACGTCTTCAAGTTAGGGAACTCGAAGACTTGGGAAAACTTATCTTGGGAAGATTTGTGTTTTTGTAGTAATAGGAGTTAGAAGTTTTAATTTCTTGTTTACAAGAAGTCTTGTAATTGTGTTGATTGTTGAGGCTCAAAGTTATAGTGAAGATTGGGGTTAAATCCTGTAGAGGTACAGGTCGTGGTTTTTTACACCTTTTTGAGCCAGGTGTTTTCCATGTAAAAATTACTGTGTTCAGTTTTTACTTCTGTGAACCACGTATACTTACTTGTTCCACAGATAGGCAATCAGTAAGGATCACACTCTAACAAGTGGTATCAGAGCCGGTTGTCTTAAATAGGGTTTGCACCTAAGATCAGATCATTATGATGAATTTCGCACCTCCTACTGATCACAGTGAAGGTCAATCCACTACTAGACCCCCACTCTTTGATGGTACTCATTTCATCTGGTGGAAAGCCAGGATGGAGATGTTCATTGACTTGAAAGTTTGCAAGCAAAATGTTGACAAAGAAAATTGCACTCTCAAGGAAAAAATTACACTGCTTGAGTCCTCGAATAATGATCTTAAGTCTGAAATCCTTAAACTGACTCTCACTGACCATGGGAAAAAGGTCATAAGTAAAGAACAAGAAAATGCTGAACTTGAGTTAACTAAGTACAAACAAGAATGCTATGACTTAACTGAAAAGATGGATAAGATGAGTCAAGAGGTAGCAAGATTAAAGTTGGATCTAGAAAAGTCAAACAGATGGACAAATTCTTCAAGAATTGTTCATCAGCTTGGTAAAAGAACTCACAATGAAAAAGCAGGCTTGGGTTTTTTAAAGAAGCTGATAATCTTCAAGACTTATGCTATATTTGTGGCAATCTTGGACATCCTACTACTGAATGTCCTATGGCTACTAAAAGAAGATATCGAAGTCTGAACCTGGCAACCAAACTTTCTCAGACCAAGAAAACAAGCACTAAAATTAGTCTGAGAAACAAGTCAGTCTACTTGCTTCCTGCTTGGACTAGAAGGAATTTAATTCATCCTTTTACTAACAAAACAGGACCCAAGCTTGTCTGGGTTCCTAAGTCTAACCATTGATTTCTTGTGCAGGAGAAGGTGAAGGGAAACAAAAGGCACGGGTACCTAGATAGAGCTTGCTCAAGACATATGACTGGTGACAAGCAAAAATTTCTTTCACTCTCCAAAATAGATGGTGGAGGAGTCTCTTTTGGAAATGGTAAAAGGGGAATCATAACTGGAGTAGGAAAAATTGGCTCATCTGAGTCAAAAGTGGCAGAGGATGTTTATCTTGTGGAAGGACTGAAGCATAACCTGCTAAGCATTTCACAATTGTGTGATAAAGGTAATAAAGTAATTTTCACTGTTGCAGGTGTTAAAGTCAAAAGGATGGACACCAAAGAAATTGTGCTTACTGCAAGGAGATACAGGAATGTATACAAAGTAGACATAATGGCAATTCCAGGACCTGAGTTGACTTGTCTAAGTGCAATAGAAACTGATCCCTTCCTTTGGCACAGAAGACTTGGACATGCAAGTCTGAAACAACTGAACATACTTTCCTCCAAAGACATGGTATTGGGACTATCCAAGACCAAGTTTAAGGAAGAAAAGTTATGTAGTGCATGTGTAAGGGGGAAGCGGGTAAAATCCTCTTTCAAGTCAAAGATCCATGTTAGCACTACCAAATGTCTTGACCTGGTTCATATGGACTTGTGTGGACCAATGAGACAACAATGCAGAGGTGGAAAAAGGTATATTTTTGTAATTGTTGATGATTATTCCAGGTTCACCTGGACTTTGTTACTAGCCTCTAAAGAAGATGCCTTTGATGTCTTTGAAATCTTCATTAAGAAAATAAAAAAGAAACTGGGCACTTCATTAATTTCCATAAGGTCTGACCATGGAACAGAATTTGAGAATGTAAAATTCTTAGATTTTTGTTCATCAAATGGAATAGATCATAACTTCTCAGCTCCTAGAACTCCACAACAAAATAGAGTGGTGGAAAGGAAGAACAGAACCTTGGAAGATATGGCTAGAACAATGATGCTTGCAGCAAATGTTGCTAAAAACCTACTGAATGTCCTATGGCTACTAAAAGAAGATATCGAAGTCTGAACCTGGCAACCAAACTTTCTCAGACCAAGAAAACAAGCACTAAAATTAGTCTGAGAAACAATTCAGTCTACTTGCTTCCTGCTTGGACTAGAAGGAAGTTAATTCATCCTTTTACTAACAAAACAGGACCCAAGCTTGTCTGGGTTCCTAAGTCTAACCATTGATTTCTTGTGCAGGAGAAGGTGAAGGGAAACAAAAGGCACGGGTACCTAGATAGAGCTTGCTCAAGACATATGACTGGTGACAAGCAAAAATTTCTTTCACTCTCCAAAATAGATGGTGGAGGAGTCTCTTTTGGAAATGGTAAAAGGGGAATCATAACTGGAGTAGGAAAAATTGGCTCATCTGAGTCAAAAGTGGCAGAGGATGTTTATCTTGTGGAAGGACTGAAGCATAACCTGCTAAGCATTTCACAATTGTGTGATAAAGGTAATAAAGTAATTTTCACTGTTGCAGGTGTTAAAGTCAAAAGGATGGACACCAAAGAAATTGTGCTTACTGCAAGGAGATACAGGAATGTATACAAAGTAGACATAATGGCAATTCCAGGACCTGAGTTGACTTGTCTAAGTGCAATAGAAACTGATCCCTTCCTTTGGCACAGAAGACTTGGACATGCAAGTCTGAAACAACTGAACATACTTTCCTCCAAAGACATGGTATTGGGACTATCCAAGACCAAGTTTAAGGAAGAAAAGTTATGTAGTGCATGTGTAAGGGGGAAGCGGGTAAAATCCTCTTTCAAGTCAAAGATCCATGTTAGCACTACCAAATGTCTTGACCTGGTTCATATGGACTTGTGTGGACCAATGAGACAACAATGCAGAGGTGGAAAAAGGTATATTTTTGTAATTGTTGATGATTATTCCAGGTTCACCTGGACTTTGTTACTAGCCTCTAAAGAAGATGCCTTTGATGTCTTTGAAATCTTCATTAAGAAAATAAAAAAGAAACTGGGCACTTCATTAATTTCCATAAGGTCTGACCATGGAACAGAATTTGAGAATGTAAAATTCTTAGATTTTTGTTCATCAAATGGAATAGATCATAACTTCTCAGCTCCTAGAACTCCACAACAAAATAGAGTGGTGGAAAGGAAGAACAGAACCTTGGAAGATATGGCTAGAACAATGATGCTTGCAGCAAATGTTGCTAAAAACCTATGGGCTGAGGCAATAAGTACTGTAGCATATATCACAAATAGATGCATAATCAAACCCATGTTAGAAAAGACTCCCTATGAATTACTAAAAGGTAGAAAGCCTAACATTTCTCACATTAGAACTTTTGGTTGCAAATGTTTCATACATAATAATGGTAAGGATAATTTGAGAAAATTTGATGCCAAAAGTGATGACGGAATCTTTTTAGGTTAGTCACTTCATAGTAAGGCTTACAGAGTTTTAAACAACAGAACTAACTGTGTTGAAGAAAGCATGCATGTGATTTTTGATGAGTTTTATATGAAGACTAACCTGCAGGAAGAAAGCGACACTGAGGAACAGGTTACACAACATGTTCCATCGACTGAAGCAGTTAAACTTGGGGGCACTTTCACAGGGGGAACTGAAGCTGAAGGCACAGTGTTAGGGGGAACTGAGCCATCAACTGCTTCACATCAGAACATTAGCAGTGATCCAAGCAGCTCACTAGGCTTGATCCCAAAAGGATACAAGTATCAAGGTTCGCACCCCGTTGAGAATGTACTTACTGATCTCACTTATGGAATCACCACAAGATCTAGATTGAGAAGTATGTGTGCATTCAAGGCATTCCTGTCAAAAATAGAGCCAAAGAAACTAAGTGAGGCATTGTTTGATGTTGATTGGATCATAGCCATGCATGATGAATTGAATTAGTTTGAGAGAAGTAAAGTATGACATTTAGTTCCTCTTTCAAAAGATAGATCAGTCATTGGGACTAAATGGGTGTACAAAAATAAAATTGATGAGCATGGAACAATCACAAGAAATAAGGCAAGATTGGTGGTTCAAGGATACAACCAAGAAGAAGGAATTGAATTTGATGAGACTTTTGCTCCTGTAGCAAGACTTGAAGCCATACGATTGTTGATTGCCTTTGCCTCTTACATGGAGTTTATTTTGTACCAGATGAATGTGAAGAGTGCATTCCTAAATGACATTCTCAAAGAAGAGGTTTATGTAAAGCAACCTCCAGGATTTGAAAGCAGAGAGTTTCCAGATCATGTGTACAAGCTGGATAAGGCTTTGTGTGGGTTGAAACAAGCACCAAGGGCCTGGTATGAGAGATTATCAAAGTTTCTGCTGGAGCATGGACACACCAGAGGTAAAATTGACAATACCCTTTTCTTAAAAACTAATGAAAAAGATTTGTTAGTTGTGCAGGTGTATGTGGATGACATTATTTTTGGCTCAACCAACATGAATATGACTCATGACTTTGCTAAACTCATGAGTTGTGAGTTTGAAATGAGCATGATGGGGAAGTTGAATTACTTCCTGGGTCTTCAAATAAAACAGTCAACATCAGGAACAATGATCCATCAACAAAAGTATGTCAAAGAGCTTCTCAAGAAATTCTCCATGGAGGAAACTAAAGAAATAAGTACTCCCATTGCCACTTCCACGAAACTTGATCTGGATGAAACAGGTTCTGATGTAGAACAAAAATTGTATAAAGGTATGATAGGGTCCTTATTGTATCTCACAGTAAGCAGACCTGACATTGTGTTTAGTGTAGGACTGTGTGCAAGGTTTCAAGCTAATCCAAAAGAATCCCATCTGAAGTCTGTAAAAAGAATCTTCAGATATTTGAAAGGAACTAATGATCTTGGGTTGTGGTATCCCAAAGGTAGTAACTTTAATTTGGTAGGATACTCTGATGCTGATTATGCAGGACATTTGGTGGACAGAAAAAACACTACAGGTATGGCACACTTCTTAGGATCATGTTTGATTACCTGGTCCACAAAGAAGCAAAATTCAGTAGCTTTGTCTACTGCTGAGGCTGAATACGTTGTTGTTGGGTCATGTTGTGCTCAGTTGTTATGGATCAAACAACAACTTCTAGATTTTGGGGTAGATGTAGGTTGTGTTCCCATCTGTTGTGATAACACAAGTGCTATAAACATAGCCAAAAATTCTGTCCAACATAAAAGAACTAAGCATATTGATATCCGTCACCACTTCCTTCGAGACAATGTTGAAAAAAGAAATATATCAATTATGTTTTGTTCAACTGAGAAACAAATTGCTGACATATTCACTAAGGCTTTGAGTAGGGAACACTTTGAAAAAAATACGTTAGCATTGAGAATGATTAAAATTGTATAAATCTCCTTCAATGATTGACTAGAATATGCTATGCCTGAGTGATTATTGATTAATTCAATCTTACACATTTAGTTGTGTGTCCTAATTCCAAGATTTAAAGCAATGTGATATATCTATGTGTTTTTTTTATAGATGGATCATCAAGGCAAGAGTGGTCATAGACTAATCAAACACAAGTATGATTATTGTTTTCCATAGTAGCATTAAGAGAAACAGGTCATCTACATGGTTCTTTCTATAATGATTAAAACCGCCAAAACCCAACAGTCATCTTCTTCAAAAGCCAGCCAGACCTTTCCCATCAGTACTGAACCTCTACATCAGCATGTTTCTCCAAAATCACAGTCCCTTCATCTTTCAACTTCCTTCTCACTCTTCTTAAATACGCCTCTTGTTTTCTCTCCTATCTCTACTTCTCCTTCAACCTCTGAATATTGACAATACTATGGTGTCTTCCTCCCCTCTTCCTTCTTTCACAAAATCTGACATTAATCCTTCTACACAACTTATTCTCCACCTAAACATCAATTTACCCTCACTTATCCAACCCTAAATCCTTATCAACCTATCTGATTTCCCATTCTTTAAGACCTTACCACACCCCTTCTCTCACTTTTCTTTTAAACCCTCAGTCTTTTCAGAACCCTTACCACTATCAGTAGCTCCTCTTCAAATCCTTAATCGAGATGACATTCCAATTGCCTACCGTATTCCTAGACGGTCAAGATCGACTTTGAAATGAAAACCCTCGTTTATCGCCATTGATGTCGATGATGATACTCCTAAACACTCTTCTCTCGCCATCCCTTCATCTCGAACTCCATATACTCAGAGAAGAAAACAACAGAAAGATGCTTGTTTGGAAGAGGCACTTAGGGCAAGTAAAAAGAAATGAGTCATGCCTAATGCTTCTCCTCCCCCATGTGATTCCTCTTCTGACATTTTCATTTGCTCCAAGAGAAAGCTGAAGCAGAAGCATACCATAGCTAAAATATGAAAACCATATCTCTCTCGTAAAATGTCCTCCCCCTTCCACTCCCAAAGCCTCCTCATCTTCAAAATCCACTGTCAAAGCCTCTACTGACAAAGTCTCTACTGGAAAAGCCTCTACTCCTTCTAAAGATTCTCCAAAATATGTGTCACTTCTGAAGAAACAGGTCCCCAAACCTGGTCCTTCTGTCTCATCTGCCTCAGATTCAGACTATCTTCCTGACACTTCTTTTGTGCTTCCTAATGATTCTGATGTTGATATTAATGTTGATAATTCTGCTAATAAAGCTTCTCAGTCAGACCATATTCTACATTTTTAGAAGCGAAAGATGGTTAGAGGTAGGGTTATCACTGGTTTTAGGGGTCCTGATATGGAAAATTTTGTATCCAAATTGAGGGCTCAGGGGTGGTCATCCTTGCTTCTGTAAGGTAATCAATAAAGAAGGTTTGGAAAAGATGAAGTGTATGAATTTTATACACATGGAGTTGCGATTGGGGAGATGATCTCAACCTCTGTTCATGGAAAACTCATCAATATTTATCCTACTGATTTGGGTAGAGTTCTAAATGTTCCTACTGGAGGTTGGGGTCACTATATGAAAAGATCTTGGCCTCCTCTTGACAATCTTCCATCCATCCTTGATATCTGCAGAAATTTTTTTGAAAATCCTCTCTTTCCTTCTTATCGTAGGGTGATGAAAAATGAAATGTCTTCTCTCTATCAGTTGTATTTTGATGTGATCCACAAAATGATCTTACCCAGGAAGGAGAGGCGCACAGTTGCAAGCTTTCTTGATCTTACCTTAATAGAACTATTGGATTCTGAGATTCCAATAAACCTTCCCCAACTTATCATTAAGCATATGCAAAGGGTACTCGTCAAAGATAAGAATGGTTATGCTCTGCCCTATTAGTTCTGGCTTGCCCCTGTGTATGATGATTTTTATGTCTCTGTCAAGGTGTGGTCCTTACAGACAACTAAGGATGTGATTGGACAAGTGAACCATGCTATGTTACCTGCTGCTATGTGACATGCAGACAGCCCTATGCAGAAGTTACGAAATGCCTTAGAGGCAAAGTAGGGTGAGCAGGAGGTTGCACAGACTATTCATAAAGATAAAAATAGGGCTCTTGAAGCTCAAATTGCTTCCCTCACAACCACTTTGGAGAAGGAAAAAACTAAAAATGTTGCTATCATTCGATCATTAACCTCTTTTATCCCCTCTACCTCTTCAAAATAAACTCCTCCTTCGTCCTTTAGTTTTTTTCTTTCTTCTTTGCTGCTTCTTGGTCTAACTTGTTTCTCTTTTTGGTCTTACTGGATAATGATAATTGTATCTATTTTTGTGCATGAAATGGACCTCTTTTGCCTTACTTGATCTACTTCTGTTTAATTCAATACTTAGTTATCTCTTGCTTTGACTCTTATTTGTTTTAGTGATAGCCCCAGTGGCCATGGATTATTAAACGGTTTTTCACTTATTGGCTCAGCTTTTCGATGATGTCAAAAGGGGGAAGTATAGATTATACAATGCTTATAACTCAACTGATCTAACCTATTTCATTCTACTGTGATCCTTTTATTGAATTTCTTATTGAGTATGTCAGGTTCTTGGTAATACTGTGCTGATAAGTTTGTAATTATAAAAAAGGGAGAATTTGTTAGGGCATGAGAAGTTTTGATGATAGACAGATAAATGAAACATGTTGTGCAAGTTGGTCCATATAAGTGAAACTGCTTCAGACATATGGAGTGCATACTGAAATCATTACATGCTAAAATTATTACATAAGCTATCAACACATGGATAAGCAAAGGATCTTCACACGGCTATATGAAGATAATTGGAGCAGTTAGAGTTTGAGTAGATCAAGAAGTCTATAAGGCAGAAGGATAAAGCAACAGAGTCCTACTCAATTTAGAAGAAGGAGAGATGGTTACGACAAGGAGTTACTTGAAAGAGTCCTACAGAAGATACAAGTAAAGAAGAAAAAGGACTGCATCTGAGGGAGCATATATAGACGATAAGCTGCATTCAAATAATGATCAAGCACTGATAAGAAAATCAACAATCAGCAAAATCGTTCACCAACTTGAAGAAGAACCTAGTTCTTACTTAGTATGTTTTAGATTGCTTGTAATAGGAAGGTTCTTGAGTTGTAATGAGTAAATTGTTCTAGTCTCAGTATTCTGTAAGCTGAGTTAGGAATCACGTCTTCAAGTTAGGGAACTCGAAGACTTGGGAAAACTTATCTTGGGAAGATTTGTGTTTTTGTAGTAATAGGAGTTAGAAGTTTTAATTCCTTGTTTACAAGAAGTCTTGTAATTGTGTTGATTGTTGAGGCTCAAAGTTATAGTAAAGATTGGGGTTAAATCCTGTAGAGGTACAGGTCGTATTTTTTTACACCTTTTTGAGCCGGGTGTTTTCCACATAAAAATTACTGTATTCAGTTTTTACTTCTGTGAACCACGTATACTTACTTGTTCCACAGATAGGCAATCAGTAGGGATCATACTCTAACAGAGAAGCAATAACTCCAATGACAGTCCTCATCGTAACCATTTTGGCTACTTGTGTGAATGTTCATGATAATCTAGTCCCTTTTTTTATTATAAAATTTAGCCACCAATCTTGCCTTGTATCTCTCCACCTTATCTTTAGCTTTGTGTTTCACCTTGTACACTCATTTGAAATGAATAGCTTGTTTACAAGGAGAAAAATCAACTACGGTTTAAGAGTTATTTTATTCTAAAGCATTTACTTCTGCTTGCATGGCCTCAATACAATGTTGGCATTGTGAAGCTTCCTTGAAGCTAGAAGGCTAGAAGGCTCAACAACAATTGAGAAAGCAGCTACATAGGACTGATAAGATGTGGTCATGTTGGAGTAAGACAAGGAGTCTTTGAGCGAAAACAGAGATGTAGAGTTGACCTTTTTGCGCATAAATTGTCCATATAAGGTTGCCTAGCAACTTTGTTAGGCCTTTTACTGTTATGGTAAAATACCATTAATTTCATTGAAGAACCTCAAAAGGTTTGAGAAAAAGAGAGAGAGAGATTACAATGAGATAAGAGATAAAACCATTTGTAGAGTTAGAAAATATCTGATTATTCTTACCTACCTCCACTAACTGTAAGTATTTATACAACATGTATAAGGCTGGGTTAGTCAAAGTAATATGGACTAAGTCAAATACAATTGGGCTTAAGCTTGTGTGAAATAAAAACTAATGGACCTATACATTTGTATATCAGTGAACTATATATACAATATATATAATATATATGTACTATGTAGTGACATCAACACCCCCCTCAAGCTGGAAGGTGAGAACACGCCAAGCTTGCCAAGAATACGATGGTGAGCAGGGCCAGGTAAGGGCTTTGTGAAAATATCAGCGAGTTGATCAGCGAAGCAAGAAAATGCAGAGAGCCAAGGCCTGACTGAAGGCAATCACGAACGTAATGGCAGTCGATCTCAATATGCTTTGTACGTTCATGGTAGAGAGGATTGCGGGCAATGTGTAAAGCAACATGGCTATCACAATAAATGGAGACAGGATCAGAAACAGAACAACCAAAATCAGAAAGAAGGCGTATCAGCCAAGATATCTCAGCAACCACTTTATGAAAAGCTCGATATTCAGCTTCAGCTGAAGAGAGAGAAATGATAGGCTATTTCTTGCTCTTCTAAGAAATAGGAGAACCACCCATGGTGATATAATAACCAGTCACAGAGCGACGTGACTGAGCACACACAGCCCAATTAGAGTCGAAAAATGCCAATAAAGTCATATCAGATGCATTAGACAGAAGTATACCCTGATCAGGTGCATTTAATAAGTTGAGCAAAACCTGAATTCCAGCTAAAAAATGAGGCACTTGTGGAGCCTGTAAAAATTGGCCTAAATGTTGAATGAAATAAGAAATATCTGGATACGTGTGTTGAAGGAAATTTAATTTCCCAATAAGGCACCGATAGATAGAAGGATCTGTAGATGGGCTACCCATATCAGTGGTGAGCTTAACAGAGTGATCAAGAGGAGCATGAACAGGTGAGAAATTCTCATAATGGAACTCAGATAGGATTTCAGAAGAAAACTTATGCTGAGTTATGAGGTAACCCTAGGGTTGTGGAGTAATCTCCAAACCCGAAAAATAGTGAACTGTCCCAAGGTCTTTGATTTTAAACTGAGAGTCCAAAAATTATTTCAAATCATCCAGTTTTTAAACATCATCCCCAGCAAGTAGGATGTCATCCACATAAATAGCCAACACGGTATAAGAGCCATCAACAATCTTAGTGAAGAGGGAATAATCATTCTTGCTAGAAGAATACCCACGGAGGGTGAGTGCTTCAGAAAGCTTAGAAAACCATTGTCTTAAGGCTTATTTCAAGCCATAAAGAGACTTATTCAGTTTACAAACCAAAGGAGAATGAGAAGGAATAGAAGAAGAAACCTCCAAACCAATGGGAGGTTTCATGTATACCTCTTCAAGAAGATCCCCATGGAGGAAAACATTATTGATATCCAATTGGTAAACAGTCCAATTACGCTTAACAGCTATGGAAAAGAGAACCTTGATGGTTGTAAATTTAACAACAGGTGAAAATGTCTCATTATAGTCAATCCCTTCTTTCTGGGTGTCACCCCGAATGACCAAATGAGCCTTATACCTTTCAACAGACCCATCAGCTCTATGTTTAATTTTGTACATCCATTTGCATTAAATAGGCTCCTTATGGGGAGGTAAAGGAACAAGATCCCAGGTGTGGTTAGCTTCAAGAGCCTGGAATTCCTTACGCATGGCATCCTGCCAAGCAGGGTCAGAAACAACTTGGTAATACGACTGTGGTTCTATAGATGTGGCTTCAAGAGGTTTAGGTGAGGTAGATGAGTAACATACATAGTCAGACAAATAAGAGGGTTGAGTAGTAGCTCTGGTGGACCTCCACAAAAGAGCAAAAAGGGGAGGAATCACTGGAGAAGAAGGAGAGGTAGGTATTGGAACAGGAGAGAAAACTGGAATTGGGATAGAATAGAAAGGTGGAGGGAAATCAAAAGAGGAAGGAGAAGGAGAGGAAGGAAGAGTGAAAGAAGGGAAGGAATAAGGAAAGATGTGTTCATGAAAATACACATCTCTGGAAAAGAAAACAGATTTGTTGGATAAATGAAGAAGTTTGTAACCCTTTTTTCCACATGGGTAACCAAGAAAGACACAAGGAATGGCCCTGGGAGAAAACTTGTCTCTACTAACTGGAGGGGTTGTGGCATAACAAAGGCATCCAAATGACCTAAGGTGGCTATAAGAAGGAGGGGAACCATGTAATTTTTCATACGGGGATAGGTTCTGTAAGACAGATGGGGGGAGCCTATTAATTAAGTATATAGCAGTGAGCACACAGTCACCCCAATACATAGTGAAAAGTTTAGCTTAGAATAATAGAGCTCTAAAGGTCTCCAGAAGATGTTTATATTTCCTTTCCACAACACCATTCTATTGAGGTGTGTGAGGAACAGCTATTTGGTGGAGAATACCATTTGCAGAAAAGAAGGAAAAAACTTCAAAACTACTACCAAGTTCATATGCATTATCAGATCTGAAAATTTGGAAAGGAGCATAAAAATGCACCTTAATCATGGATACAAAAGCTTTGAGGACAGACAGAGCATTTTTTTGCTGGTTAGAAGATGAGTCCATGTGACTCTGGTATAATCATCTACAAGGGTAAGGAAGTATCTGAAACCATTGTAAGTCTTGGTATTATAAAGACCCTAAATATCAACATGGACTGGTTGGAAAGGAAGAGTAGAATAGATGCTACTTTGTGGAAAAGAAAGTCTTTGTTGCCTGGCTAAAGGACATATAAAAGAAATATTTTTCATCTTACTATATGGCATGTGTCCAAGTCTTTGGTGCCAAAATAAACCCATGTTATTAGAAACAGTAGATGAATTACAAAAGGAGTGATTAACAGAAGGAGATGCAGCAGCTACACTGACAGAATTAGAAATATTTGTACATTGAGAACCAGGAAAAGTAAAAGAATATGACTGATGTGCAGGTTATAAACTGGGAGAGGAAACAACATAGTAATATTACAGTCCATTGGCAGCTTTACCAATTTCCAGTGGCCTCTTCAGAGAAGGGCCCTGTAAATGATAAGAAGAGACAAGGGCCCTGTAAATGATAAGAAGAGACAGAAAACATACCCAAGCATGAGAGTTGTTTGATTAGTTGGTAGACAGAGAGTAAGTTAAACTGAAAAGAGGGAACCAGTAGTACATTGTCTAAAGTAATGTCCTCCTTTAATGATAAGAACCAGTAGACACTACTTTGACTTTGTAGCCATTGGGTAGGGTAATTAGGAATGGATGAGCTAATGGTTGTAAATTATGAAGGAGCTGTTTATGTGGGGTTATGTGGTTTGATGCCCCTGAGTCTAGAACCCAAGAGGTATAGTCAAGCTGGGATGAAGCACATATACTGAAACCAGCAGAGGTAAAAATGGAACTGTTTGACACACCTGCAAAGTGAGCAAAACCAGTACCATCTGCATTGTCAAGTAGAGAATGACCCATAGAATAGATTTGAGCTTGCTGGAAAAGACTCACAAGGTGATTGTATTGTTCCTTGCTAAAACCATGTGCAGAATCCTCATGTGAAGGTGTAAGGTGAGAACCAGTAGAAGGGGATGCTTCCCAGATTCCACCAGCTGAACACAAGCTGCAGAAGATTTCTTGTTCTTGGTGAACTTGAAATCCGGTGGAAAACCATGAAGCCTATAACATGTGTCAATACTAGGACCAGGATTTTTGCAATATTTGCAGACTAGAGACCCATGAGGTTGTGGACTGTGCTTAGCATTGTTGAAATTGACCCTTTGATTAAAAGGTCGAGCACCAGAATTAGGAAATGAAGTAGAAACACTGAATGAGGTAGAATCACTGGAAAAATGAGGAGGGCCAGATTGTGACTCTTTCTGACTTTCATCTTGCTGAAGGAGAGCATACACCTTGCTGATAGATGGCATGGGTGTCATCATCAGTGTGTTTCTCTTTATAGTAGAATATCCTTCATTTAACCCACTGAGAAACTGGAATAATTGTTGTTCATGTATGAATTTGGATAAAGCACCACATGTGCACTCAGGACCTACGTAAGAAGCATTGAGTTCATCTCATAATGACCTCATTTTAGTGAAGTGGGTGGCTATACTAGAGGATCCTTGAATAGTGGAATTGATTTCCTTTAGGATGTGGATATATCTAGAACCATTGGACTGACCAAATCTATCATTTATGTGCTTCCAGACATCCCTAGCTGTAGGAAGACACATCACACTAACAACAATATCTCTGGAAAGAGAGTTGGTGATCCAAGCCTTAATCATATGATCACACCTTTCCCAGAATGGGAAATAAGGATTATATGAATCCAGGCAGGGGAACTTTCCATGCACCATTCCCATTTTGTTTTTGGCTGATAAGGATGTGATCATGCTATTCCGCTAAATAGCAAAACCAGATCCGTTAAAAGGGATAGGTACTAACTGGTGACTAGAGCTCTCTGAAGGATGAATGTAATATGGGTGGGAAGGATCCAAAGTTAACTCTTCGAACCCGACATGACTGGTTAAGTGCTAGTAGTACTCGTAATTGGGGGAATTGCCATCCCAAGGATGTAAAGGAAAACCCTAAATTACAGTTAACAGTGACCAAAAACGACTGTAATTGGAGTATGGGGATCAACTCAAAGGAAACAATGGATCATTCAGCTACACAGGAATGATGAAAACTATTTACACACTTCTAAAATCGATTTACAAAAGATACAGATTTATCCCTTCAAAATGACCCGATACAAAATCACAATATCACACATACGATCAATAAATCATTTCCCATCAAAATGACCCGATACAAAATCACAATATCACACATACGAACAATAAATCGATAGCAATGAAAGTTGTTAGCAGATAATATCACCAGGTGTTGTTCAGATCTGGAGAAAACAGGAACGAAGAATAGAGATAGGGTTACGAGTATGTTATCATTGAAAAAAACAAGGTCTTGTTCAATGATAACAACCACAACTACAAAAAAATGCAAGTTTGTTGAACGTCGGCTGAGGTATTCACTCGATCGAGTAGCTCTACCGTCAATGTTACGCCATTAATGACTGAAATCGAAGGAACTAAGAGAGAGAGGGGGGGATCAATTATCGCTCTGATACCATGTTATGGTAAAATACCATCAATTTCATTGAAAAACCTCAGAAGGTTCGAGAAAAAAAAAGAGAGAGATTACAGTGAGATAAGAGAGAAAACCATTCGTAGAGTGAGAAAATATCTGATTATTCTCACCTACCTCCACTAACTATAAGTATTTATACAAAATGTATTGGGCCGGGTTAGTTAAAGTAATATGGACTAAGTCAAATACAATTGGGCTTAAGCTTGTGTGAAATAGAAACTAATGGACCTAAACATCTGTATATCAGTGAACTATATATACAATATATACAATATACATGTGCTATGAAGTGACATCAACACTTACTAACTTATAACTTATAGTGATAGTATAACATCAGCAACTTCATCAGGTTCTGCAGCAACAGTCTCAGTATCTTCACTCATTTCAAGTTCTCTTAGTTATTAGAAACATATGCAACTTTTTTACATAATACCTCAATATATATGTTGGAAAGGATGCGAAAAAAATTTTGAGGGGTAATAGAGTCTTTAAGCATATTAATGCATGCATTAGATCCATTGCATTACTAATGCCATGGATTTTGAGGTATTAGTAATACACACCTTAATACACAGTAGAGTGTATTAACGTGCATTAACATTTTAATACACTCGACTCCTAATTGGTAGAGTGTATTGGTAAAACTAATGCATGTATTAATTAATGTGTATTATGAATACCTTGTTTGGTGCAATTTTTAGCTTATGTATAACTAATGCAAACATGAGTTGTACACTATATTGTGTATTAAGGTGTGTATTGCTAATACCACCCATTTTCTATGTATTAATAATGCAAAGTCTTTAATACATGCATTAACTTATTAAATGACCTTAATATCCCTCAATTTCCCTCTCAAAATATTTCATCATTCCTTTTTCCGCCATTTTAATTTGCAATAGTGAATTTTTTCAAAACATTTCACAATTTTTTTTCCATCATTTTAATCTACAATAATGAATAATTGATTTAAATAATTGTAACATATTTTTGTTTTGCTTCGAGGGTCTTTAAAAAGATTAAAAAATATTGAGACTATTTCTTAATTTTACGTCTTATATTTTATTTTTGTTTCAACTATGTTAATCCGTTGGCGTAATATTTCATACGCAAAGACGAATGTCTTGCAATTAATCTGAAACCTCTAAATACTAGTTCAACAATACTAATTATATTTGAGATGGCGAAAAAAATTTGTTGCAAAAAAGTGTACAAAATCAAAGAAGGATATTTTGTAAACAAACATTTCTTTTATAAAAATTATGTGAGATGTATTATTTCTTATACATCAAACCAAACAATGTATAAGAAATAATACATGCATAAATAATACAAGCATAACTAATACAAGCATTATTAATACATTATATTTTATATTTATCTTATACACTCTACCAAACGAACCCTAAAGTGTCGTTGTTAGATATGAGAGTTTGGACTTTGACACCAAATTGTGTATTAACCATCAGTAAAAAGAATTTTTCAAAATGAGATGTACTTCACTTTTACATTGAATTAAGCAAATTCACTATCAAGTACACATAAAAACACACAGATGTTTTTTATATATATAATAAGGTAGCTCAAGGCTAAAGCTAGTAAAATAATTGATTTAGACCACTAAAATTTTGAGACCTCAAAAAAGTTTAATATAACTTATATGATTTTTAGTGTTACTTAAAATAATATTGAAGATTGTGAAAGATAAAGTATAAAATTTAAATTTTGGAAACAAAATCAATAAAAGAAAACCTATCTATTTTTTATCAGAAATATTTTAAAACTTTGAATTAAACAATTCAAATCTTTATATTAATAAATGAAATTTACAAAATAACATCTAAGGTAATATATTGTAAGCAAATGATTTATCTTATTAACTAGAGTTTTTTTCTTAATTATATAAATAATATTACTAAGTAAAATTTAGATTAGTTTTGAATCAAAGAATAACTAAATAAAATAAAATGCAAAAACAAAATATTATAATAAGTAAATTGCATAGTTAAATTTTAAGAAAAATATTACTGATAGTTGAAATATTTTATTAAAGTTTGTGGTTATTTATAAAAAAAAATCAAATTCAACAACAGACCAGTTGAGTTATGATGTTCAACGAGTGTTGTACGAGTAACACAATTTGTTACAGTGAAGAAAAATAGAATGTTAAGAAAGATTATTCTGTTGTCATAAAAAAAAAAAATTTCTCTTCATTTCCCATCTTAATCTGTAATTAAAAATAAAGTTTTTTTTGTTTGTTTTTAAATATTATATATTTTAAGCGATACAATTTTGATTGTATATTGAAATCACAAGGGAGCTGTCAAACACAGTTTTCAATAGTAAACCTCTAGTATTTCATAATATCATCCGTTCATTTTTTTTTTTATAATAGATTACTGAAATACAAACTTCTCAATTATTTCAATAAAAACAAATACAACAATTTACTCATTGTATTTGCACAAAGTAGGTCTGAAAAGGACAGAATATATGCAATCAATACCTCCACTTGCACAAAGTAGGATTTAAAAAGGGCAGAATACGCAATCAATATCTACACCCTAGAGGTAAAAAAAGAAAGAGTGTTTTCGATACATCCCACTCAAGAAAAAAAAAAAAAAAAAAAACACTAATATAAAAACAAGAAATATTAGGTAGCACAAAACAATTACTTTTGTACTTCAAGTGTAGGACCTCTATGGTTTCTTATCAAAGACAAATGTCTTGGCAAAATAGGACCAACTTGTCAAAAATAGAAGATAAATAACTATTTGACTGGAGACAATTTTCATCATCCCATATTGGATGAGAAAATGACCACATTCACTGGGAGAAGCTATTCACACTTGCGTTTGAGTCTCAATGCAAATGCCTGTAAAGCCAAAAGAACTGCTCTGAGTCTCGACTTGATTTCTTCATCTGTCAGCACACCGTTGCTGTCAAACTTCGGTGGTGACTCGAATGCATACACGAAAAGCTCAGGCTTGTTAATGAAATGAAGATCAATGAAGATTCCAATCTGTCGAAGGTGATAGTGTGATCGTCCTCCACCAAAATTACCTCCAGCACTCACGATTGCTGCCACTTTATCAGCCCAAACGTTAGGAGGTCGAGATGCCCAATCAATTGCATTTTTCAAAGGTCCTATCCAAGGAGCAGAGAATAATAATCAATAGGGCCGATGGTATCACCATAAAGTTCATATAAAGAAACAAACAAAGAATAACAATATCTCTTTTAAATTAAATAACTCAAATCTTTGTATTAATAAATAAAGTTTTTACAAAAATATTACTCACTAACAATTGAACTTCAGTTTTATACTATGTCAGCTTAAGTAAAGGTTTTGAGTCATTTACATTAAAAACAAGCAAATGAAAATAAAAAAGATAATTTTAACTCTTTCATCATATAAGGCTCAAGTATTGTAGGTGACGTGAAAAGCCCTTGTCTACGAAGATATCTCTGTCACCTTAACTTGAACATTTATTTGGGAGTATTTCGAATGTCAAAAGGATGTTAGGCTCAATGTTCCATCAAGTTAGCATATTCATGCACACATCATTTTACAGCCAAATGCATTTATTCGTGAATTTCAAGTTCTTTGGCTCTAAAAGAAAAATGATCACCCTACCAATAACATGAATGAAATAAGTATTTTGGACAAATGAAAATCTCTCGTAAAAGAGTATCGTGATTTTAATTGGTGTGCTGTTGAGAAACTTTTTCCTTAGTAACAAAAGTTTCACCGCATACAGTTTTAGTTCATATGTATGCTATCACCTTTTTGAAGGGAAGTCTTGGAGTAACTGGTAAAGTTGTCGCCATGTGATCAGAAGATAGGTTTCATGACTTGAAAACAACCTCTGGTATAAATGCAAGTAAGACTGCGTACAATAAACTCTTATGGTCTGGCCACCCTACGAATGTGAAAGAAGCATTTCCACTAAAAAGTGAAAACATTTCCGACATGATTTTTACGTATGCTATTACCTTTTATGAAGTATCTTTATTATTGTTCAACCTAGCTCAAACAATTACTATTTTCTTTTCTTAGCTTTCTGTATTTTCTTGATATTCTTTTCCCTATATTCCTTTTTAATTACTGAAAATTCTGTTCTCACCAAAGGTAAGCATCCTAAATCGATCGAAGTAGAGATAGCACTAGTCATTAAATGTCAGAACAATTAAAGCAAAAATTTTAAATGCCAATTAATAATCCCTCTGTTTCTTTTTAGTTGATCCTCTTATTAAAAATATTATCCTTAATATTAAATGACTAAACAAAATGTATTTACTCAAATTTATATTTTCAAAAACATAATTAATAAGGTTAATTTGATAAAATAACCACCTAATTAATATTTTCTTAATGGATATATCAAGTCAATAAGGGTCAACTAATATGAAACGGAGCAAGTAGTATTAAACTTTTGATTGCCAGAGCTACAGCAGACATAAAAAATCAGAGTAAAGAATGACTATGTTGAAATTAGTCAAACTAATTTTGATTGGAGGAACCTTGCAACTTATTCTTTTATTTGACCAAATAGTATTAAGTAACAAACTAAGAATATCAACAAGAATAATTATTTTAAGTCTGAAATAACTTCAAGACAGTTAAGTGGAACATCTATCAATTCTAGAAAATGAGAAAGCAAAAACCAGCTAGAATTAGGAGATAAAAGAGGGAGTGCAAGCTGAGTTTTGTAGAATACAGAATCCATAAGCTTAGAATTCTAGCTCGAACTGATCTGCAGGAGTGGACTCCACGTACCTGTGACGGAGTAATTGTACTCAGGAGAAGCAAAAAGGTAACAATCAGCCTCTTCAATTTTCTTACGAAATGCCTCCACAGCAGGGGGATAAATTCCATTCACCTCAAGGTCCTCGTTCATAAACGGCAATGATGTTATGTCAACGTACTCAATCTCCATTCCCTTGATAGAATCCTTACATATCTCCATAGCTACGCCCAACAATCACACAACATGAGTTGCAACGACTAATAACAAGCATCAAACGAACAACATGACTCTGTTAAGAGTGTTACAAGCACCAAATGCGTATACTAAAACCAAAAAAAAGAGAACAAGTGTACCGGCATGGAGGAGACCGCGATGAAAGGAAGCTTCACGGAGGGAACCGCAGAGAGCAGCTACCTTGAGTACTGGTTCAGTCGCCATCACCACTGATTGCATTCAACTTCAGATATTTTATTCTTCGCATAATGTTTTTTTCTCATCACACATTTATAGTGGAATTCGAAATACCTGACGGATGCAATGACGAACCGTCCAGGATTTAAAATTGAGGGGCCGAGCCATCATACTGGAGTACTAGAGTTTCGTACTAGTAATTTGGTGATTAATTATGATGAGATTATTCCTTTTTCATATTTGTTTGGTGTGTGAAGGACTGTTGTGTCTCTAACCCTGCCCTGCTTATATTTGTAGCCATTGAATTGCTAATACCGTGGAGTATAAGTTATATATAGGTTGAAATTCTATCAACAAAAATCATAAAATATCATGACTAATACGTATTAGATTATGATGAATTTGACAGAACTCATTAACTTTAATTTAAGTCTTCATTTATATATAAACTAATGAATATTACTTTTGTTTTATCCTGCGGGCTTTCTCATGAATCATTACATCTTTTTTATCAGCAGTCAATTTGCAATATGGTAAGTATTTTTTTTTTTTAAAAGGAAAAAGTTTGATAACTGCAATTGTATAGCTTATAATTTCCATATCCATCATAGAATAATACAAAATAAAGGGCCATGGCTGCTGCGTTTAACTAATCTAAAGGTTATTATTATCCACCCACTTCATTTGTCCATACAAAGAAAGGTCATGGCTGCTGCGTTTAATATTCTATTGTTGTTGTTGTTTTCAAATTCTCAAATCTCTGACTACACAAGATACGATTCTACGAAGCTTAGTGGATGTTGACCCTTTTTCTACTCCAAAATTATATAAATGCAGTAGAATATTCCTTCTTTATGTTAGTTGATAGGTTTTATGTTTAGCTTAATTAGGACTTAAAATTATTCATTTTTTGAAACATGAAAGACTTTTTATGTGTAGCAGTATATATAAAGGATTAAAAAAATATCTACACCATACAATTGTTGGGGAATAAAGAAAAATAATATTACTATACAACTGTTAATAAAATATTATTTTGATAATATTAGCAGTACAAAAATATAACAGTATATATATATATTTATTATACTTGAGTCGTGCTGAACACTGTCCTAAGAAACTATTTCAACATTATGAAATGTTTCCCCAAGATTAAACAAGCACTTCCCTAAATGTTTAGAGAATACAGGAATCAACAAAATTATTAATACAAATACCAACAAGTTAATATATAATATTATATATCTAATAAACCAAGATGAAATTGTAAAGTTGGAGAAATAAACGGAAAGAAGAGAAATCAAAAAGTAAGATTTTTTCTCTGCATGATAATATACAAAGAAGCATACATATATATATAAAGGCAAAATGATGAATATTCTTCCTATTAGGCTATAACAAGTTTTATCATAGGAAAAAAGTTTTTTTTACTATTATTGATACACATATTATACCAAATGGCAACATGCATGTAACTTTCAAATTAACGAGATATGACTCATTTTTTCCACCACTCTTTTTCAAACACAAACCAATTATTTTGAAATAAACCACTAATTATCTTACAATCCCCACAATATTTCAAAATAATTTATGAAAAAAGACATATTAATTTGTTGGATTTGCATAGACAAAATGCAGTAGGTTTGATGTTTTCTGGACTATGAACCAAACTTAGACCAATAAAATTTAACTTACAGAATTGCCGGTGAAATATAATATTTCTATGAACCGAATAATTCTTGTTGTAAGCCAGAGATTTTATCAATCACATTTCGATCGTAATTTTGTTGTTCAACGCGGTTTTGCACCAATAGGCCATGCGGGCGCCTGGTATTCATGAGAGCTCTAGAGACTAAGACCAAAAGTTTTATAGGAACGGCCTCATTCCACTTCTCATATAGATGAATTCATCAAGTGTACACTGCTTTAAATACATCATCCATAAGGACTATGAATTCATTAAGAGTTAATAACCCATCCCTCCATTTTAGTAGCAGTTCAAGCACTCTCAATAAGTGCGCAGAGTCAATATCGACTTGTTATTACCCATATGAACCTACTTCATGGATCTCCAATCACATAGGTTGGGTTACCATCTTTATTGGCAGTCATATTGGCCATAACCCCATCTCTTTTGAGGTTTGAAAAATTAATTTTCTTCCCATAGGTTTAGTCAGAGAATCGACCGAATTTAATTCTGACTTCACATAATCAATGAAAATTATTCCATCTCTCAGCAGCTGCTTAATAACATCATGTCTCAACTTCATATGTCTACTCTTACAATTGTAAGATTTATTCTTCGCAATAACAATTGCGGCTTGACAATCACAGTGTATATACACAGGAGGCATCAGATCATCCTTTTTTAAAGGGATATTAGATAACAGATCATCCTTTTTTAAAGGGTTATGAGGCAACATATCATCCTTTTTAAAAGGGATATTTGCTAAGAAATTTCTTAGTCATTCAGCCTCAGTATCAGCTAACTCCAGAGCCACAAACTCTGATTCCATAGTTGATCTAGCAATGATCGTCTGCTTAGCTAATTTCCATGATACTGCACCGCTACAAAAGGTGAACGCATAACCACTAGTGGATTTTATCTCATTTGAATCAGAGATCCAATTTACATCACAATATCCTTCTAAAGTAGAAGGAAATCCACTATACAAGATACCATAATTTACAGTTCCTTTCAAGTATTTCATCAATCACATTAATGCAAACCAATGCTCATTATTGGGATTATGAGTATATCTACTCAATCTACACACAACATAGGCTATATCAGGCCTAGTAAAATTCATTAAATGCATTAGACTCCCAATAATTTGTACATACTTAGACTGAGCAAGTGGATCACCATTATTCTTTTTTAATTTGGAATTAGCATCATAAGGAGTGGCTACAGGAGTTACCTCCCAACATTCAAACTTCGTTAGAAGTCTTTCCACATAATGTTCTTGTGACAACAGTATACCATCTTCACTTCTTATAACTTTAATTCCCAATATCATATTCACTTCACCCAGATCTTTCATATCAAAGTTAGTAGACAAAAATAATTTGGTACGTTCCACAATATTTATACATGTACCAAATATAAGCATGTCATCAACATATAAATAAATTATCACAACATCACTGTCTACTACTTTTGTATAAACACACATATCTACCTCAACAGAAGAGAATTCGTCTTTTATCTAGACTTGATCAAATTTCTCATGCCACTGTTTAGGAGCTTGTTTAAGGCCATAAAGAGATTTATAATTTACAAACTTTATTTTCTTGTTCAGAAATTACGCATCCTTCAGGTTGAACCATATAAATTTCTTCTTCTAAATCACCATTTAAGAAATCTGTTTTTACATCCATTTGATGGATAAACAGTTTATTAATTGATGCTAAAATAATTAATATTCGAATAGAAACAATTCTTGTTATTGGTGCAAATGTATCAAAATAATCAACATTTTGCTTTTGAGAAAATCTCTTAGCTACTAACCGAGCTTTATATTTATCTATAAACCCATCTGAATTAAGTTTCTTCTTAAAAATTCATTTACAACCAATCGAACTTGCACCAGGAGGTAAATCAGTTAAAACCCATGTGTTATTTTTCATAATTGAATCAAGTTTGATTTTTATTGCCTCTTTCCAAAATTTACCACCAGAAGAAGATACAGCTTCAAAATAATTTGATGGTTCATTATCAACAAGAAAAGTTTGAAAATCATTTCCATAAGGAAGATATTTTTTTCTAAGCCTTTTACTCCTTCCCAGTTCCTCATTATTAGAGGAAGACTCATTTTCTCTTTCAACAGGTGCATGAGAGATTTTATCACATAGTGGAAAAGTATGTTCAAAGAATTCAGCGTTTTTTGTCTCAATTATAGTATTTACATTAAGTACATCACTTTTCAAGACAAGAAATTTGTATGCAACTTTATATTCAGCATATCCAATAAGCATACAATCAGAAGTTTTTGAACCTATTTTTCTCTTTTTAGGTTCAGGAAAAAAAACTTTAGCAAGGCAACCCACACTTTTAAATATTTCAAATTAAGCTTATAACCTTTCCACAACTTATAAGGGGTTTTGCCAGTTCTTTTATGAGGAATTCTATTTTGTAAATGACACGCAAACAAAATAGCTTCACCCCACAAATTATCAGGTGCACACGAGCTAATTAGCATGGAATTCATCATTTCTTTCAATGTCCTATTCTTTCTCTCAGCTACACCATTTGACTCTGGAGAGTAAGGCGGAGTAACTTCATGAATAATACCTTCCTTTTCACAAAAAGCATTCAAAGATACATATTCTCCACCTCTATTAGATCTAATTCTCTTGATTTCTCTACTAACCTGATTTTCAACTTCAGATTTATAAGACACAAAAGCATCAAATGCATCATCCTTATTTCTAAGCAAATACAACTTAGTAAATCTAGAGAAATCATCAATAAAGGTCACATAATATCTTTTACCACCTCTAGTCATAGTTTGTTTTAAATCACCCAAATCAGTGTGAATCAAAGATAACAATTCAGATTTTCTATTAACTGAAAAACATGACTTTTTAGTAATTTTAGCTTCAGCACATATTTCACATTTATCAAAATTACTTAAATCTAAATCAGAAATTAAACCAAGAGATTGCATATTCTTTACATATTTAATATTAACATGTCCTAGTCTAGCATACCATAAAGAAATAGACTCAACCATATAAGCAGAAGCTGATGTTATCATTTACAGTATTAAGTACATAAAGTCCATGATTACAAATTCCATTCCCAATAAGAATATCATTCTTAGTTAATACTTATTACCTCATCATTTTCAAATATAACTTTTATTCCAGCATTTCCTAATAATGCCACAGAAATCAAATTAGTTCTGATATTAGGAACATACAACACATTACTCAATGTCAAGATTTTACCAGATGTGAGTTTGAGAAGAACTTTGCCTTTTTCAAGAACTTGAACAGTTCTTGAGGTCCCAAGATAAACAATTTTTTCTTCTTTCTCAACTTGGATGTATGATAAAAAATTATTTTTATTTATACAAATATGCCTTGTAGAACCAAAGTCTACCACCCAATTTCTCACATTGGTCTCAATATTCATTTCTGAAATGACCGCAATAATTATATCATCTGTTTCAGTCAAATTTATTTCTGACTTAACGGGATTGTCATTTCTTTCACATATGCTCTTACATTGAGATGCATTAGGCATGTAACCAAGTTTATTTTCATACCTGTATTCTGCAGTACCATAACCTTTTGACAAACTGACTGGAATGGGAGTAGCCAGAGCAACACCAACCTCAGTATTATCAGCGGTCTTAGGATCAAAATTATATGTCGTAGTTTCTTAGATTGTTGGGAAATAAAGAAAAATAATATTATTATACAACTGTTAACAAAATATTATTTTGATAATATTAGCAATACAAAAATATAACAGCGTATATATATATTTATTATACTTGAGTCGTGTTGCGCACTGTTCTAAGAAACTATTTCAGCAGTGTCAAATGTTTCCCCAGAATTAAACAAACACTTTCCTAAATATTTAGAGAATACAGAATTCAATAAAATTATTAATACAAATAGCAACAAGTTAATATATAATATTATATATCTAATAAACCAAAATGAAATAGTAAAGTTGGAGAAATAAACGAAAAGAAGAGAAATCAAAAAGTAAGATTTTTTCGCTGCATGATAATATACAAAGAAGCATACATATATATATAGGCATGAATATTCTTCCTATTAGGCTATAACAAGTGTTAGTACACTTATTTTTTGATCATAGGAAAAAAATTTCTTTTATTATTATTGATACACATATTATACCAAATGGCAACATGCATGTAACTTTCAAATTAACAAGATATGACTCATTTTTTCCACCACTCTTTTCCAAACACAAACCAATTATTTTGAAATAAACCACTAATTTTCTTACAGCAATTTCAACATAAGTGACTATTTCAGTCATTTTATCTTCGGACGAGCACAATTTTAAGCCTTAAGAAGTGGATGATCAGATGCCCAAATATAATTGTCCTTTGATCACTATTTTGTTAGTGTAACATGTCTGATTAAATGACGCAGTGAAAGAGAATATCATGAATAATGATAGTGGTTAAAATTAAAGCTTAATACATAAACAGCCTGATAGTAAATTTACTGGGAGAAGTCAATAGTTTATCGAAATGCATGATAAAATGTTTTTATTAAAACAAATTTGATGCTTTACTATTTATTGAATTCAATGTGTTTACTTAAAAAGGAGATATATTTTAAGTGATTAACTTATCTACATATTAGTATTTGAAACACACACTAAAGTATGTCCAAATTTGAACCGAGAGAGTCTAATATGAACACACTATCATATGTTGAGGTACTTAATCAAAACAAGTCATAATTTTAGTGTCTAAATGAAATTTACTAGCCTAAAATTAAATTCAATCAGCGAGGCTATTCATATTTCACAGTACTCACGTAAATTAATACAAACGGTATACTCCTTTCATTTCATTTTAATTGTCGCTTTAACTCTTAAAATTTTTCCTGAAATAATTCTCACTTTAGGAATTCAAGACTAAAAGTTGACAATGATTTTTAACTATATATTATTAACATTAAAAAGGTGTACAATATTTAAAAGGAAAAAACAGTCTACCTCTATTAAATCAGTATATTCTGCATTTATTATTTTCGTAATTAGTATGGAAAAAATCAAAGTAGCAATTAAAAATGGAACAGACGAAGCAAGATTAGAGCTAAGAGATAAAACTAGTCATCGTTTAATACGAAACAAAATTAAACACAAATATTCTTAGTTAAATTCTATATTAAAGAAAAAGTGTGGAGAAACTTATACAAGTGAATGCCAGATGAAGGTCTTTGTTGCTTCTTAAAGTCGGGGGTATTTTTGTTCAATTAAATTTTTGCATGAAAAATGACTAAACTCAATTAGTTTTGAAACTGTGACTTAATTTCCCAAAAAAAAAATAAGTGAATTTTTTCCTTTCGTGAAAATCATGAAAGGGTGAGCGGAACATTGATGTTAATACATTTGGGCCTCTACTCTATTCGAAGTATAAGTGTTCATAATATTTTTCTACGGGGAAAATTTTAGAAATAGCAACTCTATAGCCTTAATTATAACTTTTATAGCAACAGTTTCATAATTACAAAAAATAGTAAATTGTATTTGTATTTAAGTAAAATATTGTTATATAAATACATATACAAATATATATGTATTACTCATAAATACATATGCACAACTGAAAAATGCATATTCTTCTATTACTATGAAGTAGGTAAAATATTGCTACTTTTGTTATAAGTTGTAATTTTGAAAAATTGTTGTTATTTATTGTAATTATAGTCTTAAGGATGCTAATTTTTGTAATTTTTCCTTTTCTATATATAGAAGAGGTGGTTTCGTCCCCTCATGTAATTACCAAAAAATCACTTACACTTAATTACATACCATGCCCCAATATATAATGATTGCATTGTTTCATCATAATAGTTTAAATATTTAATATATTCTATTAATTTATATTAATTAACTATAACTACGTATTGGAAGTAAATTTTATTTATTTATTTAATTGGCTATCATGTTTAAAACTAATTTGTTACCACAAATCACAATAATTAATAATTTAAAATATTTAAAAGATATATAGAAATTTTATTGACTCTCATTATTTTAGCAATGCCACATAAATTGAGACAAAAGAAAAAGTACTGCAAATCATAATAATTAACAACTTAAAATATTTAAAAAATATATAAAAATTTAAGTTGACTCTCAAAATTGTATCGAAGCAACATAAATTGGGACACAAGGAGTAAATATATTATTCGATAATTACGTAAAAATTATTACAAATCACAATAATTAACAAGTTAAAATACTTTTTTAAAAATAGATAAAAGTTTTATTCAACTCTCAAAATTTTATCGGTGCAGCATAAATCATGAAAAAATAAAAAATTATGTTAATTAATTGCAACTAAATATTTAAAGTAAATCAATTTTATTATTTTAATTGACTTTTATATAGAAAATTAAACTTTTTATTTATTTATTTATTTTAGTAAATTTAAATTTTAAAATTATTTTTTATTATATATAAATACTAATATTTAAACTTAACTTTAAGTTTTTAAATTACAAAATTAATAAATTTAATTTAATAAAATAAATTTCTAATGAATATTTTCTTAGAATTTGTGTTGGATCAATATGCATCAAGTTAAAAAGAAATAAAGAAAAATATATAGTAAAATTTTATTATTGTGAAAGATAAATATAATGCACTATCCAATAATATTTAGTAATATCATATTTTGCATATGCAAAATATAGCATCCCGTATTTAATTAATATACTTCTCCGGTAAGTTATCGATGATTACTATTGGATATGATAAAATTATATTAATTTTTATAGTAATAACATAATCAATCGCTCTTAATTAATTATTATGAGTCATCTAGGTATTAAGAAAATAAATAATATTTAATAAAAAATAAAATAGACATAAAATGCGAAATTAACTCTTGATATTTTAAATTAAATTGTCGTCTTTCAAACGATGATTTTACTATATCACCCCTTATTATAAGTCATTTATTTATTAGAAAATTAAGAATAATAAAATGATATGTCAACATAAAATATTTGACTGACTATCAAAATTATATTAGTGCTACATAAATTGAGACGGGACAGAAGAAGATATAAAGCAACATATATTATTTGAAAATGAAATAAAAAGTACTGTTAACAAAAAAATTAAAAAGTTGACTGATTTCTGTTTCAGCTGCTTCAATCGTAATTTTAATGTATCACCCGTAATTAATTATTATAAGTCACTTATGTATTGAAAAATTGATAATATTGAATCCATGATTTTGCTATATCACCTATAATTAATTTATTATAAGTTATTTATGCATTAAAAAATAAATAATATTTAATTAAAAAATATAAAACAAATATTTTTGACATGTCTGATTAAGTTGCTTCAATCGTGATTTTATTATATCACTCCTAATTAGTTATTATAAGTTATTTATATCTTAAAAATTAATAATATTTAATAAAAGAATTAAAATAGACGTTTATGATATGTCTGCTTCAGCTGCTTCAACCATAGTTTTACTAAATATCACCCCTAATTAATTATTATAAGTCATTTAAGTATTAAAAAATTAATAATATTTAATAAAAATAAAATAGATATAAAAATGAAAAATTAACTCTTGATGTTTCAAATTAACTTGACGTCATATATGAGGTCTACTTAAATTTTTCACAAGTATTTTTATAGTAAATTCGCTATATCGCTTCTAATTAGTTGTTGTAAGACATTTATGCTTCGCTGCTTCAGTCGTGATTTTACTATATCATCCCTAATTAGTTATTATGGTTATTTAAGCATTGTGCCACATAAGTTGAAATAGAAAAAATATTATAAATCACTATGATCAAAAATTTAAATTGTTTAAAAAATATAATTGGCTATCGTCGACACAAAACTCTGAACAAGGAGAGTGCATATATTATTCAAAAATTACATAAAAGGTATTATAAATTACGATCGTAGAAGAAGAGTATTATAAATCACAATAATTAAAAAGTTAAATTATTTTTAAAATATAATTGACTATCAATGCCACAAAAATTTAGACAAGAAAAGTAACGTATCTTAATTTGAAAATTACATAAAAATATTATAAATTACAATAGTTAACAACTTAAATTATCTAATTACATATTAAAATAACATATGTTGAATCCATTCTAGATTCCGGATGAATCCTAGAAAACATATGCAATCCTTTTATTAAATTTTTTTTTTATAAATATACCAAGATTGAAAAATAAATAAATATCTTAATGTTACACCATGCTGATACGGATCATGCACCTCTAGTTTGTAAAATAAAAGGCAAAGTTAACACTAAGCTCAATAAAATGTTCCTTAAATAATACGTAACGCATAATTAGGTGAAATAAAGGACTACAAAATTAGAATGCTCATAGTGGGTCTGGTTGCTGTCGAAGCTAAACCTTAATTATCGAAAGACATCTAGTAAGTATAGGGACCTCTCTAGATTGGGAAAATGATACTCCTATTTGACAGAGAAAATATCTACTACAGGCCACTGATATTTGTCACCTCTATGGAATACGATTCGACTAATACCTAATATCTTCGGATAATGAAAGCCAAGTCACTTGTGCTCAACATGTTGCCACACCTCTGTCGTATTCTTCAAAAAAGCATTATTTTTGAATGATCTGATACGTATTCTATGTCATTTTTGAAGAGTCTGAGCAACGTGAAAGAGCGTGGCATTGAAGCCCTCCTGATTTTGTGATGCCAACTGCACTCACTGATGTTAAAATAAGAGCAGATCAATTTTACCAGCAAAATAAAATTGAACTACGGAGATAAATGGAAACTCAAGGATAATTAAATTTGAGAGGGAACTTGAGTCTGATAATAACTTGAAAAATCTTATACTCAAGACAGATTTTACTTATCCGGACATTACATCAATCGCCAATCGCAATGAAACTTGCTAAGACAACCAATCAATTGACCAAATGTTTCGAAAGTCTTATAAGAAGATAATTTTTTCCTATGAAAAGGAAATGTCGAATGAGAACAATTCACCATCCACAATGCATGAAGAAATGGACCACATTCACTGGTGGAAGTTAATCACACTTGCCGTTGAGTCTCAAGGCAAATGCCTGTAAAGCCAAAAGAAGTGCTCTGAGTCTCTGCTTGGTTTCTTCATCTGTCAGCACACCGTTGCTGTCAAACTTCGGTGGTGACTCAAATGCATACACGAAAAGCTCAGGCTTGTTAATGAAATGAAGATCAAGGTAGACTCCTATCTGTCGGAGGTGATATTGTGATCGTCCTCCACCAAAGCCACCTCCAGCACTCACAATTGCAGCTGCTTTATTAGCCCAAACATTTGGAGGTCGAGATGCCCAATCAATTGCATTTTTCAAGGGACCTGCCCAAGGAGAAGGAAATCATAGTCATCAGTATCAAGAATATAATCACAAGAAATAAAAATCCATCAACACTAATCCACCAACCTATGGCTACTCGCATATCCAAGGCCTAATCAACAAATGGGGTTTGGATCCAAACTAGGTGATCAAATACTCCGATTGCATTAAGATGCACAGGCTATGATCACCTCAAGTCTTGCAGTCACATCCATTAAAGTAACAGATAATAAGAGTCACAATGGTACAGCGCAAACTTGTCAAATCAAATGAGCCAAGTTAATCCACAAAAGCACATAAGAGAAGATATACCATCAATTCTCCAGAGTTAGAGCTAATTTTGATTCGAGGAACCTAGCAACCTATTCTAATTTTTGCCTAAATTTTGACTAACAGTAAGATTTTTAGAAAGAATAATCATTTTAAGGACTACTTTTAGTACTCACCATCTATAGTGAACTTTTTTACTGTTAATAGCTGTTGAGTCCTCTAAGGACTACTTCAATGAAGACAGTCTAGGCTGAGCAGTAATGTTTCGGTTTTCAATTTAAGCCAGATGTAACTTATAGCTTGGTGTTGATTTAACCAATAAACCGATTGATAAGTTGATAACCACCAAATCAACAGATATCTAAGCGGTTGGGCTAGCGGATTAATACATTTGAAAACTAATAAATCAAACCTTTAAACACAAATATCAAACCGATCCGCCCGATAAGCAGCCCTAGATTTTAGTGGAGCATCAATTAGATAACAAATGAAAAAGAGCCAGGAGGGGAAAATGGATACCAGTGACAGAGTAATTGTACTCTGGAGAAGCAAAAAGGTAACAATCAGCTTGTTCAATTTTCTTACGAAAAGCCTCGACTTCAGGTGGATAAGTTCCGTCCACCTCAAGATCAGTATTCAGAAACGGCAACGGCGAAATGTCCACGTACTCAATTTCCATTCCCTTAATAGAATCCTTGCATATCTCCATCGCTACGATCAACAATCACACAAACATCATTAGCAACTAACAAGCCAAAAAAAAAAAATAAAAAAAAAAAAAGAAATCAGAAAAAAGGAAAATAAGTATACCGGCATTGAGAAGACCACGATTGTAGGAACCTTTACGGAGGGAACCGCAGATCCCGGCGATTTTGATAACTGGTTGAGCTGCCATTGCCGCTGCTTGCATTTTCCCTGTGTTTTTTCTTTTTTCAAGTTAGTTGTTTATTTTCAGCACAAATTTACACACTAAAATTGGGATAGCACTTGACCTGATGAATGAGCTGACGAATCAGTTCCCGTCGTTTGAATATGTTTTCCCTTTTTTTTGGTAAAAATAAAATATCAGCTACCCTTCCAATTTGTTTGACTGAAATAAAAAAGAAAATTATTTAAAATATTACTTTCTCTGTTTCATTTTATATGTCATAATTTAATTGAATAAAAATTTTAAAAAATAATAAAAAATTTAATAATTTTTATCAAACTATTTTTTATTAAAAAATATACTATAATTATTTTTAATTAAGTAAAATCTTACAAATGGATAAATAAAAGTAAAAATAAAATTATCATTAAATAAATACAAGAAAATGTAATTTTTTTTTTTTAAACGAAAAAAAAAAATATGACCACACAAAAATGAAACGAAAGGAGAGTCTATCGGGGTGTTAGATTGCTCATGTTCCTATCAAATATTCCTCCACGTTAGATCCTAGAGCAGCTAGCCTATTTATAAACATGATGTTTAAAAAAAAGTTTATCCATTAAGTTAAATTCTCCGTCAAAAAAGATGGATTGGACGCCTCTTCATTACCACTTTCTTCATTTTCCTCAAGCTCCTATCTTGATTGATGACATATGGCATAATTCAAATTAAATAGCTAAGATTTAATTATTCTAAAATATAACTCTAATTATAGTTTAGATAATAATTACACTATATATTTAATTTAAAAAATTATTGTAATTCGACAATCATAGCAACATGTCCATAAATAAGGCAACAATTTTTTTTTTCTTCCTACCTTTTTTTCCTACGCAAGAATTTCATCTTTTAATTTCTTTATCAATTGATTTTTTTTATTATCAATTTTTTTTTTAACTTTTTGTTTAACAATTAGCTATTTTATTTTCTTTAAAGTAGTGAAATAAAATAGGAGAAATAATCGGCTCTTTAGATTAGTTTTTTATCACCTTTTTTGAAACTTTTTCTTAAAAATTAGATATTTAGTTTCTTTAAAATAGGTGAAACAAAATAGGGAGAGGATGAGAGAAATCTCTAATATTCTAAATTAATTTTTTTTTGAAACTTTTTCTTTAATAATTATCTATTTTATTTTCTTTAAAATAGGTGAAATAAAATAGGAGAATTTGTAGACTCTCCTATTTTTAAATAAAATAGTTAGTAATTATTAAAGAGAGAGTTTCCAAAATGCAATAAAAAAATTAATTTAAATAGAAATTAAAAGATGGACCATGCATATGAAAAATAATTTAGGAAGAAAAGATTTTTTGTTGCTAAATTTATGGACAATATAATATGTTGCTAAAATTTTGAAATCACAATAATTTTTTAAACTAAATGTATAATGTATTTATTATCTAAATCATGGTTAGCGATTTACTTCAGAGAAATTAAACTTTACCCATTCAATTTGAACTATATCATATGTCACAAATAAGGATAGGAACTTGGGGGAAATGAAGAGAGTGAAAATGGAAAAGAGTCGAGTACAAAAAGGATATTGTGGTGGCTATAAATTCGCTTTCGCAAGTCTCTTAAACTAATATTTCCAGATTCAAATGTTATATTTTTTAAATCTTATAATCTTATATTAAAATTATGTAAAATATATCAAAATACCTTTTTAATCTTGAAATTTTAAATACATATTTCAAACTAAAATAATATCAAGAAAAAGTCATTTTCTAAAAAAAAAAAAAAAATTGAAGCAGAGGACGCAATTTTTCTTTTTTCTCATCAATCATTGTTTCTTTTTGGGTAGCTGTCAATTTGCCAAAAAGTTTAAGTTGAAAAAGAGATTCCCAAACATTTTTAATATTTTAAACAAACTATGATAGTGTTTTAACAAAATAGTATTGTAGTGGAGCATTTGATATAGAATAATTAAAATAGTACAAAATAATGATTAGTTTAAATTTTTAAAAAGTGATAATCAAATTTCGGATTTAACCAATGTAAAGGTTATCTGTCATCCGCCACTTTGTTTGTCCAAAGTCCACCAAAAAAGTCAAGGCTATAGGCTGCTGCGTTCATTATTCTATTATAGTTGTAGTTTTCAATTTTTCATATATTGTTCGAGATCTTTTCAAAAGGCACAAATAATCCCATCGATTGAGCTGTTAATGGAATAAGCGCTGCTTTCAAACCACTACGCCGAGCTTGGTGGGTGTTGACCATTTTTTAACTGTTCATACAGTAGCTTAGGGCTACTGTCCATTTTTCTGAAGCATGAACGACTTTTTTATGTTTAGTGGTATGTATAAACGATCAAAATACATACATATTTGTACATAAGGGATTATTTTAGTTAGTTTCTCTTCAGTCAAGTTATCGAGAAACTTTAAACCTTGAGAGAAGTCAATGTTGTTCAAAGTAAAACGTTTGATCAAATGGCATGCCATTAAAGAATATGTCATGACAGATGTTAAAAATAAAGTCCAATCAGTTGACGAATATTGGCTTTCAACAAGTTTGTAATCTGCTGTTTTTGGAACTAGAACTTAATTTGTAATAAAGACGAGAAAATTAAGAAAATAAAAAACAACATGATACTGAATTAAAGAAATAGTAAGAATAAAGTCTATGATTAGAGGGCAGTCTCCTAGACAGTTGATTAAATGGTCGGTATCAATGGCCAAAAGGCTCACTTTCAGATCATAACAAAATGATGAGATGAATAACCATTAGAAGGGAACCAACATGTCATGAACCACTGCAAGTTCTCCAAGATCTGCATTATAGATTTTGTAGGAGGTAAAGAGAAATGGAGTAGGGGAGCAACATTTAAGTATTGCCTACAAATAGCTTTTCTTTTCCCCCTTTAAATTGATGCTTTACTGGGAACAAACAGTTAGCAGGGACAGCTTATGGAAACATAACATAACCATTTGGTGCCTCAATTCCTCCAACTATATTTAAATTACTTACCTCAGCAAATGTTCCCTCATGCCTTAAAAGATCCTCATCTTAATTCTCAAGAACCTGTTTTTTTCCCCAGTTTAAAGAGAACCTATCGGGCGATATTTGCTGCAGTCAAAGAACGATAATTAAAAGGTGATGGAACAACTGCAATTGCATGTCTCAAAGCGAATTTTACTAGAAGTAAACTACTAGTATTAAATTGCTTAAGCTTCAGCATATTGTCCCTTATTTGTTACAGAATCCTCACATAAAGTCTCTAAGAACCAAATTTGTCTCGCTTAAAGAGATTTACATTTGAAAAGTGAATATTAAAGAGTGAAACTTTGTAATTGCATGTCTCAAAGGTAAGTTACTACAAGTAGCAAGTGAACCACACAATAGATATTCCATCTCAAATTTAAATGCAACGGCTAGAGGCAAGATGGTTCGGCATCAGGATCAGCAAAGCTGGTTTAACAAGGTACAAGTGGTACATCAACCAGACTTTCAGAAATTATCATAGTAAAAATTCAAATAGAGATAGCAGTATACCTCAGAGCTGTCTTGTGCCACACCGTATCTTCTGAATATTTTTGTCCTTGATTTTTTATTTGGCCTTTAGCTTATCCCAGCTTCTTAATACTGCTGTAGTAAACTTTGACCAGACTGGGTTTGCGTTTCACTGAAAGAATGCAGATATAGTAACCTGCGAGCAACAGCCACAGCAGAGACAAAATCAGTATATACTGAATAATAGGAATTGGCATATTTAGTGATACGATTCAAATGGCCGCCTTAGCTTTCAATGACATCATTCGAAGTCAGGGGGCATCAAGCTTTGGCCGCATTAAGGAAACGGGATCCTATATGGAGGGGCCGATTTGAGTACACCAAAGAGCAATCCCACGTGTGAAAGATTGCTTGGAGCATTGAAGATTGAGGACTCACGGTTTTGGGCCTTCATTAAGGACATTTTGGTTACTTAACCTTGTCCAAGTAACACTCCATGACCACCCCTTTTCATTAAGGGTATTATGGTTATTTTGTTATGTAATAAGTTAGACTATAAATAGGTTCTATTAGTTCATTTGCTAGTTAGTTTATGAAAGATTGAAACACTTGAAATCCTCTCTCTTGAGAGTAGACCACCTTAGTATAGTCTTAGTTAGGACTTGGAAAAGTCATTCTTAGTATAGGGCTTGGAAAAGGCAATATTGTTCTTTGCTTGGAAACGGTGGATCTTGAGGCTAGTCGATTACCTTGGCGGTCACCGTAAGAGTGTGGTTTTGATTATTACACTCATTAGGGGTTAATGTTGAAATATACTTGGTTCTTAATCTTGTAATAATCTCGGTCTCACTATCTATCCTTTCATTATTTTGCAAATCCGTGTGTTTTTGTGTTTGTCATCTTGTATCCCTTTGTGTTGCTTGTTCTTCTCACGTTTTGTGGACTGTTTTGGCATCTTGGTGGACTGATTTGTATCATTTAGGCAATAACAACATTAAGAATTTTAACTAGATCATGGTTTAGGAGAAGTAATAGGAATGGCATCAATACCCCTTTGCCCTTGAGAAACATTTGGATGCTGGAAACGGGATCTTTAAATAAACAGAAGCCAGTGGTTGAAAATGAATAGTTGTGATAGCTAACAGGTCCACGTGAAAGAAGAGTCATATTTCCTCACCAAAATGAAAAGCATTAAATCAAGGCACAGAAAGATCACCTGTGCACCGCAGAGGTGGATATGGATCTATCTGCTTCTCGTAACATCAACTTCTCTGAAACTTCAGCCAACAAAGAATGTATAATAGTGCCTAACATCTCATGGTCGTGTTTCTACCTTTAAGATAGTGATATCTGGAAAAGTAAAATTTCTCCCTCGCTTTTCTCTTTTCCAGAAATTTCATCAGAACAGATTTGCACCAGAGATCATATTTAATTGTTAAATTAGATAGGTTTGTACATGGTTACAACCTCTTTCAATGATGTCAAGAAAATGCATCATCTTCGAGAAAGTATGAGCTTTCAATATGAAGTACATATCCAGTATCCTTTATTGGATCTATGAGTTTAAGTAGCAACTCTTTTATTTCTTCTGACTGACTGTGAGACTTATCCTTAGCGACAAACTTATGTTTGATATTTTTTATCTCAATCCAACTATAAGCTGTTTCTTTCATCAATCCTCTGTTATCCATGTACCTTCGCAGTCTGCGAGCATCATCCCACCTTCCTGCTGCTGCATAAACGTTGGATAACATAATATACCTGGCAGCATTATCAGGTTCCAGCTCAAATAGAGTTTCTGCTGCTCTTTTAGCAAGTTCCAAGTTCCCATGTACCCTGCAAGCACCCAAAAGTGCACCCCACATTCCAATATGGTTTGTTCCCCAAGGAGCTCCCTTGATTAATTCTGCAGCTTCTCGAAGCCTATTCTTCCGTCCAAGTAAATCAATCAAAATCCCATAGTGATCTAATTGGGGCACTATATTGTATTCCCTCTCCATTGAATGAAGATAGTGGAATCCTTCAGATAATAAACCACAGTGGCTACAAGCAGATAAAACCCCAAGAAAAGTTACATGATTTGGTTTTGTACCGGCTTCAATCATTCTGTCAAACATGCATACTGTCATCTCTCCGTGCCCATTTTGAGCGAACCCAATTATTATCGAGTTCCAAGTAACTCGATCCTTCCCATCTAATCTCTCAAACAATGTAATAGCGGATATCATGTCTCCACATTTACAATACATGTCAATTAAAGCATTAACTACAAACACATTATGCAAATCAATAAAACATGTATATCTAAAAATGTGTCCATGAACCTGCTTCCCCTTTTCTATAAGTGGTATGTCTGCACAAGCACCTAGAACACTAACGTAAGTGGATGCATTGGGTACAATACCTTCTTCCAGCATTTCCTTAAAGACACACAAAGCCTTATCTCCTTCTCCTTTCTGAGCAAATCCCGTGATCAAAGCAGTCCAAGCCACCACATTTCTGACTGGCATGCTATCAAAAAGTGAGCACGCATCCGCCAATCTAGATGCACGTATATAAGCAACCAACATCGAAGTCCAGGAAACTACATCTGTCTCATGCATTCGGCACAAAATTGAATACGAGTACTCCGGTTTCCCACATTTCCCATAAGCATCAATTAGCGCATTACAAACAACAAGATTAAACCTCACACCAACCACAATCGCTAACCCATGCAATTCACGCAACAACTTTAACACCCCCAAACACGCGCAAGCATTTGCCACACCAACAACCGTAAACTCATCAATCAAGAACTCATCCCCATATCTCTTTCCCATTCTTTTGAAAAAACCCATCGCTTTTCCTGGAAACCCACAACGAGTCAAGCTCGATACAATCGAGTTAAAACTCACAACATTTGGTTCAGGCATTTCATCAAACACCTTGAAGGCTTCTACAAAAAGGCCCCTTTGACAATAACCCGATAATATCGTATTCCAAGATTGACAATTCTTGTTCGACACTTCATTAAATGCCCGCTGCGCATATTCTAGAGAGCTGCATTTAGAATACATGTCAACCAGTCGATTAGCGAGTAATGTGTTAATGTGTAGTGCCGTCTTGATCAATCGCGAGTGTATGAGTTTCCCGAGTTTGAGATCATTAGTTCGAATGCATTTCGAAAGGAGATTCGCGAATTTCTGAATAGGGTCAGAAGATATTGCTTCACTTGGTTGCATTACAGCAAAAAGCAAAACTTTTAGTAGAATAAACTCGAGTTGGTTAACAATTAAGAAAGGGATTGGAGAGATTTTGTTGGAAACTCAAGATTGACTATCAATTAAGCAATATAATGAATGATGTTAACAAAGGTGAAACTCTGCTGTTAATATTTGATCAAGCTTAATTCGCGCGTGAAATGAGTTTTTGAGGTCGTTGATATGATGAACCAATTGAATATGGGCCGTTAGATTGTCCATGTTCCCATATATTGCACTCTTACCGTCCGTTTGAGATTACCCATAGAAAACTGATTATTTGATTATTTGCGAAGTACTTTTTAAAAACATTTTTTTTTAGAAAAGGGCTTTTGAAAAAAAAATAATTTATATTTAATAAATTTATTTAAAAATTATTTTTAATATATATGATTAATCTTTTTTAAGAAGTATTTTTGAAAGACAAACGATAAAAAAAGACATATATTTATGTATTTTGATAACTAAAATCAATTTATAAAGAGAAATGATTTTAAATATTTATTATAATATTTTTAATTAAAAACCTTTTTATTTCATTAAAAGTACCTACTACAAAAATTTCAATCAATATTATGAAATTTTCATCATCATCAATCATATTTTTTATTTTATTTGAAGAAAAGAAGTGAGGAATAAAATAAAAATATATAAATTATAAAATAAAAGAGAAAATGATCAAAAGCCCCCAACCTTTATCCAAATTTCAACTACACACCTATACTTTGCGGGAGTACTATGACACCCCTAAATTATTTTAAAGTGGAATTATTACCCTCAAAAATTAACATGGTGAGAGTGTGTGTTAAAGAGAGTGAAACGTAAATTATTTATTAAAAATTTATTTTTAATATTTCTTTATTTTCTCTATTCACTCTTAATTATTCTTTTTCTTTATTCATTTTCTTTCTTCTTCCTCTTCTTCTTCTTTCTCACAAACAAAAAAACTTCAAGAATTCATCAATGGCATCCAAGATTAAGTTATCATCTTCCTCATCTCCAAGCACAAAATTGATTGGTTCCGACTTCAAATCGTCGAAAAATTCAAAATGGGTATTGTTCCTTATTTTCAACTTCAAGGTCGTCGGAAATTTCAAAATCAATAGTAGCCATTTATTTCCAGCTTCAAGGTCGTTATAATTTTAAAATGAGTATTGCCCATTGTTTCCGACTTCAAGGTCGTCGAAAATTTCAAAACTCTCTATTGCTTTTGACTTTAAGGTCATCGAAAATTTTAAATTTGGTATTGTTCATTGTTTTCAGCTTCAAGGTCGTCAAAAATTTTGAAATTGATATTGTTCGTTGTTTTCGGATTTAAGATCGTCGGAAATTTAATAATTGATATTGTTCATTGTTTCCCACTTCAAGGTTGTCGAAAAATTTAAATTTGATGTCGTTTATTATTTCTGACTTCAAGATCGTCGGAATTTTCAAGATCGATATTGTCTATTATTTTCGACTTCAAGATCGTCGTAAATTTTAAAATGACTACTGCCCATTGTTTTCGAATTTAAGGTCGGGGAAAATTTTAAAATTTCTCTATTGTTTCTGACTTTAAGGTCATCGAAAATTTTAAATTCGATATTGTTGTTTCCGGCTTCAAGGTCGTCGAAAATTTTAAAATTGATATTGTTTGTTGTTTTCGGATTTAAGATCGTCTGAAATTTGATAATGATATTGTTCATTGTTTCCCACTTCAAGGTTGTCGAAAATTTCAAATTCGATATTGTTTATTATTTCCGACTACAAAATCATTGAAAGTTTCGAATTCGGTATTATCCATTATTTTCCACTTCAAGTTCATCGAAAAATTGTTTAAGTTTGAAAAGGAAAAGAGATGAAAAGTAATGGTGAAAAAAATGATGAAAGGTGATAAAAAGTGATAAAAATGGAGAATAAAGTAAATAAAAATTAATTTTAAATTAAAAAACACGTGTAAAAAAGCTGTTGGCGCGTGCATCACACCACATTCCAAATGACTGGTTGACAGTTTTCGGAGGTAATAATTCCACTTTAAAATAATTCAGGGGGTCATAGGACCCCGCAAAGTATAAGTATGTAGTTGGGATTTGGGGTAAAGGTTGAGGGGCTTTTGGCCATTTTCTCTAAAATGAAATAAAAAATTGTGTGTGTATAAGTGATAGGAATATTACTATCATGAAAAAAAATAATTCTATATTTCATGTTTCTGCTTTTATATATATATATATTCTGTTTGTTTCCAACAACAGAAAAACTGTTTTTGCATTTTTTTTAAAAGGAAAATTAACCAAACACCATTTTTTTTTTTCAAAAATATTTTTTTCTGAGAAAAAAATAATCTCAAAAAGGTATTTAGCTTGAGTAGACAAGAAGTATAAAAAAAATTAAAAGACCTTTTAAATTTATAATATTAAACTGAAGATTTATGTAAGTGCTAAAATATTTTAAAATTTTATTGTTTAACTTTTAAATATGTCTAGTAAGATGTTGGGGGTAAAGAGATTTGGTAAGTGACCATTTTCACTAACTTTGATAGAGCCTTTCGTAATTTTGTGGCATGATTTGGATGCCACAAACGTATCTATAGTTAATGATTTGTGGGTACTTGCTCCAACAATTAGATAATACTACAATGGTTTCTCAAATTTATAGAGTACAAATTAAATTAACTAGCTGATAGGCTAGCAATTTTGAAAAATATGACAAGAGGACCACTGTTTTTTAGGATTCTCCAACACATATATCGAATGTTTTGAATGATAATTTTTTTTTTTTGTTTTGGTGACCGCTATAATGCCTGACATAATGTAATCTGGACCATAAGAGCATTTGGGCCAATGTCGTTGGGCCGACACTCACACTGAAGTAAACCCATATTCATTGTGGGATGTGCAAATTCAGGGCCCAATTCCATTTTGCACCAAGATTTGCTCTTTCTTTTTCGGGAAATATAATAGGGAAAATTAACTATATAAACTTATTAGATTAATTATTACAAGTTATAGCAAAACTTTTAAATTTTCAAGTTATAGTAATTTTCATTTAAAAAAAACATAAAAAAAGTTTTTTTGTTTTGTTGAAAATTCAAAAAAGTAATTAATGAAAAACGAAAATTAAGATTTAATACAATTAATATACAATTTACCTTCCTTAAATATAGTTAAAATTAATTACTGATATTTATCCACCTCAAATTGCTCTAACCGTTTTTCTTTTCTCCTATTTTAATGCTTCCATTAAGAGTTTTCACCTTCATACACTACTTCTTTAGACGTATTATTTTACACAAATCAAAACAAAAGAGGCATTGCTATGCTTTGTTGTTTTCCTCTTTCCAACGTCCAAATAATTTCTGTATATTTTCTCTTCCAATTAGGTGTATAGCACACAATATTTGAGATTGTCTATTATAAAATCAGTTAGATCCTATAATCACTATTGAATGCTGACTAAGCTTGTAAAAAACATATATATAACAATATATATACATAAGATACAGATAATATGTACGTGGACGAATGTGATATATGCTTTAACAAATTAAATGGATCTATAAATTAATAATATTAAAAGAAGACGGAAACAACCGATAATATGTAGTATTTAATTTGTAATTTTATTAGCATAATATGTTAGGAAAAAAATAATTAAATTTCAGTTTTGTTCTAGTGTTGTCCATCCTATGCTTATAATATAACATATATTGGAACAAAAACATAAAAAGAAGAATAAAATAGAGATCTGAATAAATGTAGTTGAGTCATCTTGTTCTTCTTTGTCACTTATACTTCTCTTTTTGTTCTTTGAAAAAAAATGCTTTCAGAGGTCATCCTCAAAGTCACTAATTGCCAATTAGTGTAATGATGTTAACTACGTTTTAATGAACACATTTTCCTAGGATAATCCTACTTTTAATATATAAGTTGAAATTAATTTATATACTTATTTCATACTTAAGCAATACTTTTATTTTGAGTTCTCAATGTATTAATTTGATATTAAAATTGATATCAATGAAGTTTCGCATATACAACATTTGTATTGAATGAATTTTATGAATGTGACAATCGATGAGAAAAATTATATTTTATGTTACATAACTTTTTTAGTGTATGTAATGGATATTACATGAAAAAAAATCAACGTAAATGTTGAAAATAAATTAATTGATAGTTGTTTGATGTCAAATAATTTTTCGTTGCAATGAAAAAATAATCAGTATTAATCATGATTGATATTGGCGTTTGTTTTCTGGTAGAAGAAGATGAAGAACATTATATAAATACTATGTTAAATATCAAAACTAAACTTTGTTTATACCAACAAATTTATACAAAGAGTAACGAGCACCAATATAAAATCAAGATATAATACTCATGTCAAATGTTACTAATTGTAGAATCAAAAAATGTATAATTTGATGCAGTTGATATCAAATTTAATACCCATCTAATGCGACTTATTTCATATCAATTTCATTCAACGATATAAAATACAAAATAAACGTTAAAGTAACATAACATTATATAAATACTATATAAATACAAAAAATAAACTTTGTTCATACCAACAATATTAGAAAAATAAACAACAATGATCAAGCACCAAAAAGTTAATTCAAATTATTAACTATATTAGAAAAACAAACAGTAATAAAAAAATGATTCAATATTAATTTTGTACTAATTTAATACAGAAAAAAAAATATTTGCAAGTTTGTATGTACTGTTATAGTTCAAGAATACAACTTTGTTACTACCACACCATGTACATGCTTACTAGAAAAAATAAAAAGAAATAAAGATCGGTGATGACAGACATGATCACTAAGTGAGAAAATAACATATAAATGACCAATCATTCAGTAACAAGTACTAAGAATTCATTGATATGCATGTTGAAATGTGAATTTATCAAAAGAAGGTCACTTTTTCAACAAAGAAGATGAATATTAACTATGAAATCCCCTTTTTTCAACGAAGAAGATGAATATAATACCCATTTTTTTTTAATCTGTATTTTCAAGGGAAGAATATGTATATTATATGGAGACACAAATTTCAATAAAGTTTTGAAATATTGAGTATTATAATGGAGAAAGAGAGAGGTGAGGTTGAATATTAGAGAATTTGAATGGAGAGAGGGAGGTGATTCAGATACTTTTTTGGAACATTAATTTGATTTACACGTAATCTTCTTTCAATAAAGTTAACTGATAAAAATGTGTAAGCTTTTAAATAAAAAAATAACATATATTTACCATGATTATCAATACACAATTTAAGAAAAATATTGATTACAATCCTATAAATATGAAACTGATTTTAAATTATATAATTCAAAACGAATTTTAAAAATATAATTAAAATAATATATCTTTCAATAAGTTGCTATAACTTGTAACTAAATTGCTATTAATGCAATTATCTAAAAGTGTTGCTAAAATTTGTTATTTTAGATCTAATAATACCATAGGGGATAATTTTCTCAGTATAATATAATACTACTCTCTATCTCAAGTTAATTATCGTGATTTTCTAAAAACAAATGTCTCAAATTATGTGCCAATATAGACGTTCATGATAAAATTAATTGAATTTTTCTATTTTATTCTTAGTAATAATTGTTTGTGAAGTCTAATTGTATAATTTCTTTCAAATGTAAGCCCATGTAGTTCAAACACGGAGTAGCCAAGTTTCAAGGGCAAATTAATTAAGGGTGACAAAAAAAGTTTCAAAACTAAGAAAGAGTGACACAAGTTTTAAATATTGAGTAGAGGTGACAATTTTAAGATTAGTATTAATGACATTAATTTTAAAACTCTCAAGTTTTATTATTTTACACAAAGATCCCTAAAGATCCCTACACCATCACCACCACTCCTCCACCACACCCTTTTTGCTGTCGACGCCGCTGCCACCTCCTCTTCCTCCACTATCACTATCACTACCATAGTCACCTTTTCTAGATTCACCATTATTTCCTCCCTCTACATAACTATTGGCTATTTTTCTTCTTTCTTCTACATCACCGTCGCTATCAACACTGAAACAAATATCATCTTCTCATTCGACGTCACTAGTACCACCACCACCTCCCTTTTTACCATAAATATCACTTTTTTGTGGGTTCCTCCTCCAACCACATCTTTTTTCAGAAATTAAGTATCGAAGTTGCTGCAGCAACTTCGACTGTTGCTGCAACAACTTCGATAGTTGCTACAGCAACTATCGTTGCTGTAACACAACAACTAATAGTAGTTGTTGCAGCAATTTCTATAACTATTGTAGCGAATTATGGTAGTTCCTAAAGCAACTCTCGAAGTTGCTGAATTTGTTGAATTATTTCTTCATTTATTTATAAAAGAAATCAAAAAATTTCTTTTTAAATTTCTCAATTTTTTTTAAAAATAGTCCATAAAGATTAAAAAAGAAAAAAGAACGAAATAAAAAGAGAGAATAAAAAGAAGAGAAATGGAAGAAGAGGAAACTCTAGAGAGAGAGAAAAAACTAAGAAGAAGAAGAAGAAGATAGGGAGAAAGAAATTTGGAGAGGAAAAAAAAAGAAAATTGAATGGCAACTTCATTAGACTGTTCTTCATGTTACCAAATTGCATAACAAAACAAACAACAACAACACCTACACATATAATCATACAACAAAGGAATTTTCAGTAAAGTTACATGCTCTTTCCTTCTTCTTTTCCATCTTCTTTCTCTTGTCTTTCAAACCGCACTTGACATTTTCTTTCAAATTACCCATCACATTCTCATCTACTTCATTCTTCATATCTGAACAACTTGTCTTGATGTTGAGACTTTGAAATTTAATCTGCATATTTTCAAAGTCATTTTCTTATTTTGACTCCTAATCGTCTAAATTCATGTTGTTGGGATTATGACGTTGAGTCTTCAAGCTTTCAAGCTTATTCAATTGCATCTTAACACTCTCATAATTCTTTTCTAGCTCATTAATCTTGTTCACCAATCTTGAAAGAACAAATTTTGATCTTTCGTCAACTCGTTCCAAGTCTTTCCATCTAAAATAATTGTAATTTATAGTCCGAAAATTAAGAACATAAATTATAGATCTTTACACCGACATCAACATTATTCAATTAACCAAGAATTAACACAAACCTCATAATGAGGACACACCCAAAATCTTCTACCGGGATTGCGATCTGTCCAAGACGTCTGCATTTGCAATAAAATGTCATGTTTACTTTCAGCATTGATCTTTGGATCAGTCTCATCCATACACAACTTATTCAACTCGTATTTCCTCATTTCTACCCTTAAATTTTTATCAAAAGAAAACAAGAAAACTTCATTAATGGAAATGAAAAACTTCATTAATGGTGCTGAAAAACTTCAAATTTTGGATTAATTATAATGGAGAAATCGAATTTTCATTAACAGATCTAAAATTAGAACTTTAATAACGACATTACATGGATTAAATATAAGAAATTTACACAAAAATTACCTTTGTCTTTCCAAATCAAAGAGAAATTTGAAGAATAAGGAAATTTTGAAGAAGAATTTACAGAGGAAAAGAGAGTCGTAGAGCTTCTAATTTTTCTTCAATGGATGATGAACAAAATAAGGTTTAAATAAAGATTTTATTTTTTTAATTTGTTTTGGACACGTGACGATTTTTTATTGGATAAGGAGACATAAAAAAAGACTTCATGCGCCATCAACATTTTCATACATGTCTTGTGCCATGGAGGCGCAATGTAGGCAGTCAAGGGTGTCAATATTACACTTTTATTTAGTTCAGGGAGGTAATAGGACCCCCTTTAAGTTGAAGTGTGTCACAACCTTTTTGTATATAGTTCAGGAGGTAATAGGGTATTTCTCAAAAATTAATAATATTTAATATAAAATTTACTTGACTTTTTGTATTAGACTCATTTAATTTTTTTCCGCAAGTATTTTGTATAGTAATTTTGTTGTATCACTTTTAATTAGACATGCCTTTTTCATTGTTTCAATCGTGATTTTACTATGTCACTCCTAATTAATTATTATGACCATTTAAGCATTGTATCAATTAATAATATTTGATAAAAAGGTAAAATAAATATAAAATAATAAGTTAATCAAAAAAATTTCACAAGTATTTTTTATATTAATTTTGTTATATCACTTCTAATTAATTGTTGTGAGTCAGTAAGGCATATCTGCTTCACTCGTAACTTTACCATATCACCAATAATTAATTATTATGTTCATCTAAGTATTATGACACTTAAATTGGAATAGAAGAAAAAAGATTATACATCGCAATAATTTAAAACTTAAATTATTTAAAAAATTTAATTGATTATCAATGCCACAAAAATTTGAATAATGAGAGCGATATATATTATTTGAAAAATATATAAAAAATATTATAAATTATAATAATTAACAATTTAAAATATTTATAAAAATTTTATTATATATTTTTTAAAAATATTATAAATTACAATAATTAAAATAATTTTTTTTAAAATATTTATTGGGGCACGGGCTATTAATAACTAGTAGTCTCATGAAAGGGGGCCTTGAACATAAGTAGCCAATTACATCAAGAAGGAGCCCTGAGACAGAGATTGGAAGTACCTTTTTGGCAAATGCATAGACAATTCATACTTGTTGACTTTGGTTTAATTGGGGTCCGTTAATCTAGTGGGTCCATCCTTAGTCATGTTTGAGAATGCACTAAGAGAAGAGGGGTTGTTTGGATGATAAATATTGTCACATTTAATTTTAACATTGTAAGTTTAAGTTATCATTGAATCAAAAGGGTGAAAGCTTTTTAAGGAGGGGTAAAAAGAGTCAGTGTAATAATCCTATAAAGTAAAATTTAGAAAGGGTAAAGACTTTACTTTTATTTTAAAAGTAGAAAGGGTTGTTTTTGATATATCCTATAGAACCTATTTGGCCACAAATATTAGTATTCATTTTTATTCAAAATAATTTTTTACTTTATTTTTAGATCAGTATTGAATATGAAAATATCAAATTTAATTTGAAATTATATTTTAGATTTGGAAAACAGCTTATCTGTTTTTCAACTCACTTTTTCACTTTTAAAGTTGCATTTAAGTATATTCAAGTATGAACATTATTCTAAATACTTTTTGCAAGAATATAACCAAACACGACTTCCTTACGATAAATGAAAAATATTTAGAATCTATGGTCAAATGCCTATAGATTTTTGTAAGGGTAGAGCTAGAAGTCAATGCAGAATTTGTGGTCGGATCTAGTAGCTTTAGTTCAAATTCTTTATTTATCTTTATTTATATTTAAGAATGGAATTTTTGGCCCTTCTGCAATAGTCTATGGGCAATTTTTTTTAGCCTTTTTCCATTAAAGATATATAAAAATGAAATCAGGACCTAATTATTAACACTTGATTTTATTGCTCTAGAATTTAAAACCTACAAAATTTGAATTTTTATTTCGCCTCTAATTATACTGCTCGATTAATGGTGGAGTTAGAAATTTGGCTAAGGATGTGTATAAATTTTCTTTTTCTTAAGAGCGTGCAAAATTAAATATACACTCATAAATATTAACGTTTAGCTTCTATACACCACATAATTTTTCAACAAAAAGTGTGCATCAAACCATCCTTCGGCTAACGTCGCTACGCGGTGTGCTCGATACACTTCAAGTTGAATAGTAACCAATTGTCCAATATGTTGCTTAACCAAGTTGAAAAGTTGCCTAAAATAAACATCCGATGCGACTTTCTCTACTTGTTGACTCATATATATATGTACATACACTTACTGGGTAGGTAATTGTCATAATCCGAAATAGGATCATGACCGGCGCTAAGGAGTTTAGGAGTCCAAAGTAAGGCTCGTCAGATTTCTATAAAAAATCGAACAGAATTTTCCCTGTTTTTGGGCCTAACAAGAAAATTTCTTGTCTCAATTCAACAACAAAACAACCCAATAGCACAAACACCAACACAATTCACCAATACCACCAACTAACAATACGAAATCCATCTCCAAAAATAAGAGGAAGTCAAATACTTCACAAATTCAAAATAATGAAAGAATGCTCAAGCTCTAAAGACATGACTATGGAGCAAACTAAGAGATTTCAAGAAAAAGAAACATAACTAATAAATAAACTATAGCCCACGCGAATAATTGCGGAGCTCACCAGGAATATGCTACTCAGATCCTCTAGTCAACGCGATCCTCACCGTCACCTGTGTTCTCTGAAAAATAATAGTGAGGAGTGAGACGCTAGCTCAGTGAGTAATAACACTTAACCACAACCGTTTAAATTGGGACAAGTCATAAAACATCATGAAATAATGCTCTTTTAGGAAACAGTAACGATAAACAATATCATTGTTTCATGTAAGCCAAGTGAACCAACAGTTCAGTAATAAACTCAAAAAGTATCGTATCGTATCATATCAAATATTACATGTTTGGGAGGTTTCCAGAAATGAATCATGTAATTAGTGTGACATTCTTCTTCATCAAGAATAGCCCATAACAGTGGACCCCTCACAAAGGAGTCAAATATCATATCAGTAACAGTATGCTAGTTCTATCTTTCCACTAGCGAGGACTGTAATAGTCATCAGTAAATACAAGGTGCACCAGGTCTAACGATCCCTCCGTTAGCTACGGGATCCAATCAAGTCTACTCCCATTTATACTTTGTAAACAATAGGATATTCATATGAAAGCATTTGTCAGAATAGTACATATCATTTAAAGTTCATATCAAATCATATTACATATAAATCGTGAATAAAAATAAATGTCAAAATACATGTTTCTCATGTAAGTGAAGAATATTCACAGTAATAATATCATATCTCAAATAACAATTTCAACATCATATCAAGTAAAGGACTTGTCCCACATGCAATTTCAAAACAGTTCATAACTCATTGTTTCATCAAAATCAAGTATAAAATATGCAAGTTAACAAACATAAATTATGGTAAGATTACTACTCATAGTACAATTTTCGAAATACCAAACTTGTCACTTCGAACAATTGATAGGACTCCCTTCGATCGAATCTAAAATCATATCATATCATTCTCGAGTTAATTTTCTTATTTTAGGCTAAATTATAATAAAATTAGACTACCCAACCCTCAAGGTTTCAAGATATTTTCAATTCATTGAACTAGTATCCAAAATAATTCTTATTGTCCATAATTCTTGCCTTTAACAACTAAATAGCAATATCCAAAATAATTTTACCTAGACTAGAAATCATGATAAGGATGTAAAAAAAAAAGATTTACCTTAAACCCGATATAAATCTCCAAACAAACCCACTTTTTCTTCGTCCTTGATTTTATTTTGCTCCAATTAACAAGTTGACCTTTTTTTGGGAGTTACAGATGCAACTGATGTTGCATTCTCGGACCCTAATCCTTAAATAATTTTTTTTCCTTGTTTGTGCTTGCTGAAAGAAGCAGCACACATAATTCCTTTTCCCCATTTTATGTGGTTTAAGCAGTGGCGGATCCAGAATTTAAGGATAGTGGGTGCTTAAAAAATTTTAAAACTGAAAAAAATAAAAATAACTTCAATGAGGTTCAAACCTAGGACCTCTTTCCAATGAAGCGCCTTAAAATCAACTTAAATGCCAATGCACCCAACTAACTTTTGTTCTAGTGGGTGCTTTTATATGTTTTATACCTATTTTCATATATTTTCTATGTAATTATACCTATTCCGCGTCAAGTTTAGTGGATAACGAAGCACCCCAAAATACAAGGTAGGTCCGCTCTTGAGGTTAAACGCATATGGGTAAAAACCCAATCCTTTTCCTTCTTTTTAATTGAAAGATGGGGGTGACCCACTTTTTTTTCTTTTCTTTTAAGGACTAGAACTAAGATGATATGGGATATTACAAGACAGTGGCGGACCCAAATTTTAAAGATAGTGGGTGTTTAAAAAATTTTAAAAATGAAAAAAGTAAACAATCACCTAAATGAGATTTGAACTCGGGGCCTCTTTCCTATGAAAGACCTTAAATCAACCTAAATGTCAATGCACCTAACAAACTTTTTGTTATAGTGGGTGCTTTTATATGTTTTATACCTATTTTCATATATTTTCTATGTAATTATACCTATTCCGCGTTGAGTTGAGCGGGTGTCGGAGCACCTCAAAATCCTACAAAAGTCTGCCCCTGGTACCTTGTAAAAAAATAGGCGGCCGCCTTAGTCCTCCACACACATGGCCCTTCTTGTCCACATACATCATTTCTATATATTAGAAGTGAAGGTTTCAACATGTCACTTTTTTGTCTTTAAATTCAATATTGAGGGTATTAATGTCTTTAAAATAAGTTCTAAGCTTAAATTAATAATTTTTTGTTCTTTGTTTTTTGAACCTCATTAAAAGTTTTAATAAAAGCCCATTTTTTCTCTTTAATTACCAACAATGCTAAGTAAAGAATTTACAATAATGCCATCATATGTGGCCTTGCATATATTTCCACACACGTGGGCCTTCCATCTTCCATTTATTTTTCATTTTTATTTATCTTTTTATTGTATAAAATTATTTCAAATATATTATATTTAAGTAGTAAGATGATAATTTATTGTAAAAATTAATTATTGATATAATTAAATAAATTTTATTTTTTATTTAATTTCATATCAAACATATAATTTACTTTCTTTCTTATTTGTTACTACAATTTCACCTAGTTTAATTTTTTTTCCTGATATATAGAAGAGAAAATTTCGATACGTCTGCTTTGTTGTCTGCTTCAATTTCTTCAATCGTGATTTTATTATTGCCTCTAATTAATTATTATAAGTCATTTATATATTAAAAAATAATAATATTTAATTTTTAAAAATAGACATTTATGACATGTCTATTTCAGTTGCTTCAATCGTAATTTTACTTTCTATTATATCATTTTTAATTAATTATTATAAATTATTTATATATTAAAAATTTAATAATATTTAATAAAAAAAGTAAAATAGACATTTATGACATGTCTGCTTCAGCTGCTTTAATCGCAATTTTACTAAATTTTTTTCCTATTTAGTTATTATAAGTCATCTAAGTATTTAAAGTAGCTCTCCGTCAACCTGTCAGCTTCAGCTGATTCAATATTAAGGGTACTAAGGTCTTTAAAATAAGTTCTAAGTTTTATAAATATACCATATATAGTAAATGTCTACTTTACCATATATAGTGAATATCTACTTTACAATATATTGCGTATGTCTATTTATGGAAAAATTACAAACCCCAAAGTTAGTTTTTCCCTATAAGTAAAGGGGTTTTACTTCATTGTAACCCCTTAAGAGAAATAAGAATTACTCTCTCTATTCTCTCTACTCTTCTTCTTTATTCTTTATTAGTTTATAACACGTTATCAGCATGAGACTCTACCAAACAAGGTGAGATATAAATTTGAAGGATTTCAAGGTTAGTAGTTCTTTATGTTATCTTTCTTTTGCTACTACTAATATAATTATTATTGGATTTGAGGAAAAATAATTGGTTCGGAACCATTTATATTTTAAATTTATTCCTCAAGAACAATATTTTCAAAAAGGATGATAATATGTTGGGTTCAAGTCCCATTGATTCATACCTAAGACGTTTTTATATGGATAGGATATTGAGTTTGAATCTCAATACACCATATTGATGATATTATGATGGCTAAGGCAAAATAATGGGTGTTTAATAAAAGGTCATGAAACATATCCCGTTAATATGCTCTATTCCATGAAGTGAATATGGTAGCATAAATCTGAAAGTTGATAACTTGCTTCATCGTTGAAAGAAGACAAGTGATTGAATGCACGAATATAAGCGTGGAGAGACAATATGATAATAATCATCAAAAGTGGTAATATTTTCACACGCTTATTATGATTATAAGATATGCTAGAGAAAAGTTCTCTACATCATATGTACGCCTCAATTTGCTCCTGAAGTAGCAATGTGATAAAATAGGTTATAAGATATATAAGCTATCATAATTTGATAGGCTTAAGACACGATTATATTCCATTCTTGGGGAATATGAGAATTTTGATTATTATAAACACAGATCCATTCCCTGGGGTGAATGTGATAATATTTAGTGAAGTTATTAATATAAACGTGTACTTAATTATGATGGTATGACAACTCACCTCCGAAAGAGGCAGAATAACTAAGATGAGTTATTTTGAAATCTACTTCTGAAGTAGTAAATCT
>NC_061118.1:148213009-148254189 GCF_002878395.1 Capsicum annuum
CCCCACACCCATACACAACATCCGTCTTTCACCCCCACCATTACACCGGAGAACCTTTCCACACACAGAGCACCCGTCCCCCATCTCCACCATCACCACACCGATGAACCTTGCCCCTTCCGCGCCCCCCTCCAGAACCAACCCAAAAAAAACAAACACACACACACACAACACTCCCACATCAGCTACCAAAACAAACCACCACTATGCTTTCCAGATTTTATAAATTCTACAACAACAACAATCCCAGTGTATTCCCACACAGTGGGGTCTGGGGAGGGTAAGTTGTACGCATTCCATACCACTACCTCTGGAGAGGTAGCAAGACTGTTTTCGATAGACCCCCGGTTCAAGATAGAAAATAATAAACAAATTCATAATAAATGCATGAAACAAGATGGAATAACAGAGATAAGACACCCACACATTAATATCCTACATTAACGTACCAAAGGCACCCTCCACATGCACTAGCTTTCTATCCTAATTCGCGTCGTCTACACCTTCCTATCTAGGGTCATGTCCTCAGTAAGCTGTAACTGCTCCATAGCACGTCTAATCGTCGCTCTCCAATACTTCTTCGGCCTACCCCTACCCCACCTGAAGCCATCCAAAGCTAGCCTCTCACACCTACGAATTGGGGCATCCGTGCCCCTCCTCATCACATGCCCAAACCATCTCAGTCAAACTTTCCGCATCTTGTCCTGCACCGAAGCCACTCCAACCTTCTCACGGACAGTGTCATTCCTAACCCTACCACCCCTAGTAAGCCAACACATCCAACGCAATATTCGAATTTCCGCCACCTTTAATTTTTGAACATGTGAGTTCTTGACTGGCCAACACTCCACTCCAATATGGCCGTCCGAACTGCTACTTTGTAGAACTTGCCTTTCAGTTTGGGCGGCATCTTCTTATCACATAACACTCCCGAGGTGAGCTTCCACTTCATCCAACCTACCCCAATACGATGGGAGATATTCTCATCAATCTCACCATTTCCCTGAATCTTCGATCCGAGATACTTAAAACTATCCCCCTTACAAACAACCTGGGACCCCAACCTCATTACCCCATCGTCCTCCTGCCTCAAGTCATTAAACTTGCATTCCATATACTCAGTCTTGCTCTTACTCAATCTGAACCTTTTAGACTCAAGGGTTTATCTCCAAACCTCCAATTTATCATTTACACCTCCCCGCGTCTCATAAATAAAAAAAACATCATCTACAAAAAGCATACACTAAGGCACCTCACCTTGAATACGTCGTGTCAACACATCCATCACCACCGCAAATAAAAACGGGCTAAGAGTTGATCCCTGATGCAACTCCGTTAAAATCAGGAAATGCTCTGAAACTTCTCTCGACGATCTCACCTGAGTTTTTGCTCCCTCATACATGTCCTTAATTAATCTGATGTACGCCACCGGGACCCCACTCACCTCCAAGTATCTCCAAAGCACCTCCCTAGGGACTTTGTCGTATGCCTTCTCCAAGTCGATAAACACCATGTATAGGTCCTTCATTTCCCTATACTGCTCCACCAGTCTCCTCAACAGATGAATTGCCTCCATCGTCGAGCGCTCGGGTATAAATTCAAATTGATTCTCCGAAATAGACACTATCCTCCTCAACCTCCACTCGAACACTCTCTCCCAAATCTTTATCGTGTGACTCAACAACTTAATACCCCTATAGTTGGTTCAACTCTGGATGTCACCCTTGTTCTTATATAGAGGAATCATGGTACTTCATCTCCAAGCCTCGGGCATTTTCGTAGTCTTAAAGATATCGTTAAACAACTCCATCAACAACCTTACACCAGCCCTGCCTGTAAACTTCCAAAAATCCACAGGAATCTCGTCCGGCCTCATCGCCCTACCCCTCCTCATCCTGCGAATAGCCTCGCTGACCTCTTCCACCTTGAAACGCCTACAATAGCTGAAATCACGACACCCTTCTGACTGCTCCAACTCTCCTAACACAATGTCCCTATCCCCCTGCTCATTTAAGAGACAATGAAAATACAACTGGTATCTTCTCTTAATATGTATGTCCTCCACCATCACACTACCATCCCTCCCCTTAATACACTTCACTTGATCAAGGTCCCACCCCTTCCTCTTCCTAGCCTCAGTAAGCCTAAACAACCTTTTTTCCCCGTCTCTCTCTTCTAACCCCTCATACAAGTTCTTAAACGCTGCCATCTTCACAATCGTAACTGCTAACTTGGCCTCTCTCCTAGCTAACTTGTACTCCTCCCTATTTACCCACTAATCTTTTTCATCCTTACTCTCTACCAACCTAGCATACGCCCCCTTCTTAGTCTCTATTTTCATCTTAACTTTTTCATTCCACCACCAGTTCCCCCGACGCCGACTAGCCCGGCCCCTCGAGACACCTAACACCTCTCTAGCCGTCTCCTTGATGCACCTAGCCGCCCTATCCCACATACTATCCACATCTCCTCTACAGTCCTACAAACCTATTTTCGCCACCTTCTCCCTTATCTCCAGTGCACTCACCGGCGTCAAGCCACCCCACTTAATCCTAGGTCGGCCCTCCCCACCTCTTCTCTTTCTATCCTTTTTAAACCAAAGTCCATCACCAAAAACCTGTGCTGGGTCGAAAGGTTCTCACTCAGAATGACCTTACAATCCCGACACAGCACCCTATCCCCTTTCCTAAGCAACAAAAAGTCAATTTGGGTCTTGGCTATTGCGCTTTGGAAGGTGATCAGGTGATCCTTCTTCTTCGAAAAGCTCGAATTCACTACCACCATCCCAAAGGCCCTCGCAAAATTCAAAAGAACCACTCCCTCATCATTCCTCTCCCCAAAACCATACCCACCATGCACATCGTCATAGCCTCCCGGTAACATCCCTATGTGACCATTAAAATCCTCTGCTACCATAATCTTCTCAGAGCTAGGCACGCCTCTCACTGCCTTATCCAAAGCCTCCCAAAATCGCTTCTTCTCCTCTCTTTCAAAGCCCACCTATGGCGCATACACACTACACACGTTCAGCGTACTCCCCCCAATGACCAACTTAATAGACATCAACCTATCGTTGATCCTCTTCACCTTCACTACCTGATCTCTAACCTCTACATTTACTAAGATGACTACTCCATCCTACGCCTGTCGCTTCCCTAGTACCAAAGCTTGTACCCATCCACATCCTTAGCCTTAGACCCTACCCACTTAGTCTCTTGGACACACGCAATATTAATCCTCCTCTTTCTAAGAATCTTCACAAGTTCTATGGACTTACCCTGAAGGGTCCCTATGTTCCAAGACCCCACCCTCAACCTATCAACTCTCAAGTCGCATCTATCTCTACCACCCCTCGCTCCATACCCCAAACCTGTCCTAACACCGAACTTAGACCTCCGCCCCAAACCAACCTTCCCCTCTACTCCCGTCACGACCCGATTTCTCAAGTCGTGATGGCGCCTACCTTATCCCACCAGTAGGCTATCCAAACCATAGCCCGGAATGATAGGTAATGGGCTAATAGGCAGAGACAAAATAAAGGATCGCATATGATAATAACAACCACAATAATAAGTGAAAACTAAGAAAAAAGCATATCTATTATATCAAAACGAGAGACGAAAAAAAGACTAACTATACAAATGAATTCCTCCCAAGACCTGATAAGGTCAGTAATAGAGCCACTACTAATAGGTACCCAGAGTACTAGACAAAATCTAAAATGTACACAATTAGTCTTGAGTGAAAAAGACTAACTAGAGTAGATAGAGGAGGATCATCCTTAGAAGACAGTAAGCTCACCCCGCTCTAAACTAGCACTGAAAGGTAGGAACCACATCAACGCCGACTACTAGTACCTGGATCTGCATCAGGAAAAAGATGCAGAAGTGTAGTATGAGTACCAAAAACAACGGGTACTCAGTAGGCATCATCGGCCGACTGAGCTTAATACAAAAAAAGTGTAACTACAATGCAAGGACGTAATCGGAGTTATTAGTAAATAAGGATGGAAAGGGAAACAACTACCAAGCTACGCAACGACTGTAAAGGAATAAACGTAAGCGATACAGAAAAATAATAATGCAGTAATAACAATTATATCAAATATAACCTAACTGGACCCGCATAAGCCCGCTAGGCACACTGAAGAAGACAATTAACCCAACCGTACCCCCATAAGCCGATGGGACACACAAGTGATAAAACTAAACATAAATAATCAGATGCCGGACTCAAACCGGAACTCAGAGTAACCCTAACTATAATCAGATGCCGGACTCGAACCGAAACTCATAGTAACAATAATAGTCAATTGCCGGACTCGAACCGGAACTCATAGTAACAATAATATTCAATTGCCAGACTCGAACCGGGACTCATAGTAATCATAATAATCAATTGCCAAACTCGAACCGGAATTTACAGTAACCATAACTCACCGATAATATTAAAATCCATTCCATATTATAACAATGTCAACGTCTAAATAATTATCCACCAATTTTAAAAAGGGCTAAATTAAAGATTTTGCTATTAAATTTTATGTCCCAAAGTGATAGGTGTTATACTATATCGAAAGGTAAAATACCAAAATCTACTACAACGGGGTCCTAACTCGAATAAATAAGACAGTTTATACATATCAAATAACACGTATCTACAAGCACTTATCCAAAGCTAACATAATAGTTAACATTTTCGGTAAGTAAGCTCAATCTAAAAATAGGGTAAACCTAGCCTACCTGGACGTCAAAGCTAGAATATCTATCCGTGAAGCCTCCGAATAATATTAGTAGAACTCGAGCTTGAATAATTAACTTAGATAATAAACTTTAATTTGATGCCAAAATATTTCTCCCCAAAAACTATTACTACAGAATATACGTATATAGGTACAGTATAAGCAAAACATAAGAAACTTGTAGATGCCTTTTGTTGAAAAGGTTTTTATTCAATGACATTATGCAAGTATGGATACTAATATATATATATAAAAGGATGAGCATTTGTCCAAAAGTCCAATATAAGGACAAGTGTGCGGCTACCCCATTTCTCTTTTTGCTGCCCATATTCCTTGCCACACGTGTTGTGGCATTGGCTACAATTAGTAATATTTTTACATCGCATAAATATTTGAGTATTGCATAAATTCGTGATAAAATAATTATAATATTTTGAATCTACCATAATTAAAAGAAAATTATTTCTAGCTAAACCTCTATTATATAATAATAATATTTTAATATTTTAAAATTACTATCACCGCTTAAAATATTAATAAATCATAAAAGTCCATTATAAAGTGATATAAATATACCGTCACTTAAAGAATTTTATCAATATTGAATATATTCCACAAGGGTACTGAATTATATTCCTATCAAATGCCAAATTAAATTAAATAAACCACGGAACGTTTAGATAATACTAAAATTATATAAAAATACAGTAAAATGACCGTACAGGTCATTACAGCATCCACTACTAAAAGGACTTTCGTCCGTGAAAGTAAAAAATGAATAAATACCTGAAGACTCAAACAGATAGGGATACTGGGTGCACATATCACACTCGATCTCCCAAGTAGCCTCCTCAAATGGACGGTGACACCGCTGAACCTTAACTACCGAAATATCCCTGGAGCGTAACCTCCTGACATCTCTCGCCAAAATAGACGTTGGCTCCTCTACAAACGTCAATCCCTCGTCCAACTGAATCGAGTCTCACCGAAGTACGTGTCACATATCTGGGATATACTGCCGCAACATAGATACATGAAACACAGGGTGAATGGCTGAGAAGGCAGGTGGCAATACTAACACATAAGCTACCTCTCCAACTCTCTGTAGGACCTCAAAAAGTCCAATATATCTAGGGCTAAGCTTGCCCCTCCTCCCGAACCTCATCACGCCCTTCATGAGTGATACTCGTAGGAAGACCCTATCACCAACTTTGAAACTCAGTGGATGACGTTTGCGATTAGTATAACTCCTCTGTCTGCTCTGAGTTGCTCGTAGCCTATCCTGAATCACTCAAACCTGATCTAACGAATCATGAAGCAAATTTGTGACACGAGGTCTAGCCTCAGAAGTCTCAAACCAACCAACAGGATATCGACATCTCCTACCATACAATGCCTCAAACGAGGCCATCTGAAAACTCGAGTGAAAGCAGTTATTATAAGCAAACTCTGCCAAAGGTAGAAACTGGTCCCACTGACCTCCAAAATCCAACACACGAGCGTGTAGCATATCCTCTAAGACCTGGATAGTCCGCTCTGACTGCCCATATGTCTGGGGATGAAAGGCTGTACTAAGGTCAACCTGGGTCCCCAACTCCTCTTGAAATGCCCTCCAAAAGCTAGAAGTGCACTGAGAGCCTCGGTCGGAAATAATGAACACAGGGACCCCATGTAGGCGAACCACCTCCTGAATGTAAACACGAGCTAACCTCTCGGCACTGTAGCAAACTCGAACAGGGATTAAATGTGTAGACTTGGTCAATCGATCCATGATGACCCAAATGCTATCAAAACCACACGATGTACGAGGAATTCCAACTACGAAATCCATAGTAATTTGTTCCCATTTCCACTCGGGAATGGGTAGCTGCTGCAACAATCCACCAGGCCTCTGATGCTCGGCCTTTACCTGCTGACAACAAAGACATCGAGCCACAAACCCTGCTATATCTCTCCGCATACCACTCCACCAGTAATGTTGCCTCAAATCCCTATACATCTTGGCTGTCCTAGGATGAATAGAGTATCTGGAGCTATGAGCCTTACGAAGAATCAACTGGATCAAATCTCCAATCCTTGGAACACAAATATGACCGTCAAACCCCAAGACATCCTCAGAATCTAGGGTAGCCCGCTGAAACTCACCCTTCAACACCTGCTCTCGAAGGCTGCGAAGCCTGTCATCCTCGAACTGACGACTTCGAATCTGCTCCAACAAGGTAGATTTGGCCTTAACACTAGCAATGATTCTCCGAGGGTCAGAATATCCAAACGAACCATCATGTTAGCAAAGAACTGAATATCCAAAGCCAACGGTCGTTGAGAAGCTTGAATTAAAGCTAACATATCCATACTTACTGACTTCTGACTCAGGGCATCCACTACCACATTGGCCTTGCCCAGATGGTAGAGAATAGAGATATCATAGTCTTTCAGCAACTCAATCCACCTGCGCTGCCTCAAATTAAGCTCCTTCTGGGTCATAATATACTGAAGACTGTGGTGATCAGTAAACATCTCACAGCGGACCCCATATAAATAATGCCTCCAAATCCTAAGCGCAAATACTATCGCTGCCAACTCTAAGTCATGAGTGGGGTAGTTGCGCTCATGCACCTTTAACTGCCTCGATGTATATGCAATAACACAGCCACACTGCATCAGAACACACCTCAAACCAACACCAGATGCATCACAATAGACAGTAAAACCCTCGCCCTCAATAGGAAGAGTCAGAATAGGAGCTGAAGTAAGCAAATCCTTGAGCTTCATAAAGCTCGCCTCACAACTCGCAGACCACTAAAACGGAACCTCCTTCCTGGTCAATCTAGTCATAGGGGCTGCAATAGAAGAAAAACCCTCAATAAACCGCCTGTAGTAACCTGCCAACCCAATAAAGCTGTGAACCTCAGAAGGTGATGCAGGCCTAGCCCAACTACGAATAGCCTCAATCTTGGCTGGATCCACCATAATACCGTTCTTGGACACTACGTGCCCCAAGAAAGCTACAGACTCAAGGCAAAACTCACATTTTGAGAACTTGGCATAAAGCCTGTGGTCTCTCAAAGTGCGAAGTATAGTCCTCAAATGCTGTTCGTGCTCCTCCTTACTCCTCGAATATACCAAAATATCATCAATAAATACTATCATGAAGGAGTCCAAATATGGCCTGAACACGCGATTCATCAGATCCATAAAAGCTGCTAGAGCATTGGTCAACCCAAAAGGAATCACCAGGAACTCATAATGACCATAACAAGTCCTGAAGGTTGTCTTAGGGATGTCCGCAGCCCTAACTCTCAACTGATGGTAATCGAACCTCAAATTAATCTTAGAAAACACCACCGCACCCTGAAGCTGATCAAATAAATCATCAATGCGAGGTATACGATACTTATTCTTCACAGTAACCTTATTTATTTGCCTTTAGTCGATACAAATACGTGAGGAGCCATCTTTTTTCTTCACAAACCTGGGTGAGTCAATCTCAAAAATCGATCTAATATCTTCTGCTCCTCTCCAGACATAAGTGGCTGGGCTACTGTCGGCTGTAGGACTACTGGTGCTGGCGGAACCTCTACCCTAGGCGCCACTGCCATAGGCTGTGCCCCTAAATTTACACCACCCTGTCCTGCTGGCTGAGCTCCCATGATTGGTGGACCACCAACTAACCACAATAACTGAACTAATGTATCCCGAATAATCAAAGAAGATATAAATTCGGGTGAAGCCTGGGCTGACCCCTGGCCCACCTGCTGATGTGGTGAAATACCTGGAGCTATCTCAATCCCCGGAGCTATAACAGGATCAAGTGCTGGATCCCTGACCTGATCTTAAATAGGGGCTGCTGCTCTACCCTGCCCCTAATATCTGGGTCGACCTCGACCCCAAGCTAGAACTCTAGAAGCAAACCCGCGGTCCCGACCCCCCGCTCTCGAACGTCATATCCTAGACATCTGCGTAAAGAGTGAACCAATAAAAATATTACAACCAACCCAGAATTAACGAACAAAAGTGGATCAAGAAAATGAGATTTTTCCTTAAAAAAATGCTTTGTAGCCTCCCAAGGATAGGATACAGATGTCTCCGTACCGATCTGTAGGACTCTACTAAACATCGGCTCCAGTACTAACAATACCAGTAAGACCTAAGCTCTGATACCAACTGTCAAGATCATATTTCTCAAGTCGTGATGGTGCCTACCTTATCCCACCAGTAGGCAAGTCAAACCATAGCGCGGAATGATAGGTAATGGTTAATAGGCAGAGACAAAATAAAGGATCGCGTATCATAATAACAACCACAATAATAAGTGAAAACTAAGAAGAAAACATATGTATTATATCAAAACGAGAGGAGAAAAAAGGATCAACTATACAAATGAATCCCTCCCAAGACCTGATAAGGTCAGTAATAGAGCCACTACTAATGGGTACCCAGAGTACTAGACAAAATCTAAAATGTACACAAGTAGTCTTGAGTGAAAAAGACTAACTAGAGTAGATAGAGGAGGATCAGCCTTAGACGATAGTAAGCTCACCCCGCTCTAAACCAGAACTGAAAGGTAGGAACCGCATCAACGCCGACTGCTAGTACCTGGATCTGCATCAGGAAAAAGATGCAGAAGTGTAGTATGAGTACCAAAAACAACAGGTACTCAGTAGGCATCATCAGCCGACTGAGCTTAATACAGAAAAGGTGTAACTACAATGCAAGGACGTAATTGGAGTTATTAGTAAATAAGGATGGAAAGGGAAACAACTACCAAGCTACGCAACAGCTGTAAAGGAATAAACGTAAGTGATACAAAAAAATAATAATGCAGTAATAATAATTGAATCAAATATAACCTAACTGGACCCCCATAAGCCCGCTAGGCACACTGAAGAAGACAATTAACCTAACCGTACTCCCATAAGCCGGTGGAACACACAAGTGATGAAATTAAACATAAATAATCAGATGTCGGACTCGAACCGGAACTCAGAGTAACCCCAACTATAATCAGATGCCGTACTCGAACCGGAACTCAGAGTAACCCCAACTATAATCAGATGCCGTACTCGAATCGAAACTCATAGTAACAATAATAGTCAATTGCCGGACTCGAACCGGAACTCATAGTAACAATAATAGTCAATTTCCAGACTCGAACCGGGACTCATAGTAATCATAATAATCAATTGTTGGTCTTGAACCGGAATTTACAGTAACCATAACCCACCGATAATACTAAAATCCATTCCATATTATAACAATGTCAACGTCTAAATAATCATCCATCAATTTTAAAAAGGTCTAAATTAAAGATTTTGCAATTAAATTTTATGTCCCAAAGTGATAGGTGCTATATTATATCGAAAGGTAAAATACCAAAATCTACTACAACGGGGTCCTAACTCGAATAAATAAGACAGTTTATACATATCAAATAAAACGTATCTACAAGCACTTATCCAAAGCTAACATAATAGTTAACATTTTCGGTAAGTAAGCTCAATCTAAAAATAGGATAAACCTAGCCTACCTGGACGCCAAAGCTAGAATATCTGTTCGTGAAGCCTCCGAATAATATCAGTATAACTCGAGCTTGAATAATTAACTTAGATAATAAACTTTAATTTGATGCAAAAATATTTCTCCCCAAAAACTATTACTACAGAATATATGTATATAGGTACAGTATAAGCAAAACATAAGAAACTTGCAGATGCCTTTTGTTGAAAATGTTATTATTCAATGACACTATGCAAGCATGGATACTAATATATATATATTAAAAAATGAGCATTTGTCCAAAAGTCCAATATAAGGACAAGTGTGCGGCTACCCCATTTCTCTTTTTGCTGCCCATATTCCTTGCCACACGTGTTGTGGCATTGGCTACAATTAGTAATATTTTTACATCGCATAAATATTTAAGTGTTGCATAAATTCGTGATAAAATAATTATAATATTTTGAATCTACCATAATTAAAAGAAAATTATTTCTAACAAAACCTCTATTATATAATAATAATATTTTAATATTTTTAAAATTACTATCTCCACTTAAAATATTAATAAATCATGAAAGTCCATTATAAAGTGATATAAATATATTGTCACTTAAAGAATTTTATCAATATCGAATATATCCCATAAGGGTACTAAATTATATTCCTATCAAATGTCAAATTAAATTAAATAAATTACGAAACATTTAGATAATATTAAAATTATATAACAATACAGTAAAATGACCGTATAGGTCATTACACCCCCACCCCCAAACCCGCCCTCCCCTCATCCCCCACCCCAACACCAGCCCCCAGCCCCAATCCCCTCGGACATGACCCTACCCTATCATCAACGCCCAAAGCCACTACTCAAAAAGAAATACAAAGAATGATAAAAACACGAACAAAAATAGAACACAAACAAGAACTAACAGCAGTAAATATATAGCACACTATCAGGTCCAAAAATAACAAAACAAAATAATAAGAATGCAAGGAAAGTCACCAATCCAATACAGCAGGAAATCCCAACAAATTAAAGCAAGTCAAGATACAAAAAATAATACGCTAAAGTAAATAGCAAAGGTCAAAAGTCACCGGATTAGCTTATTAACCACTTCTTCCTCTCTTGCTTGGTATGCTGGATTCCGGCAATTTGTTGTAGAAATTGGTTGCCGGAATATTATTGCTGGAGATTCGCCGGACAGTCATTGGAATGATGTCGGTATCAGATCCGATCTAAACCAAGAGATATCTTGGACCCGCCACGGTTACTTGTAATCGGATCTGTATGCTGACTTTATTGCCGAAGTCGAAGTTGAGCCGACGGGGACCTTAACCCGCCGGCAAAAGCGGTGACGGGGAGATAGCAAAGTAGTAGAAAAGGGAAAACCCAAAGGAGGGAGAGAGAGGGAGGGTTAGCGTCAACTTACCTGTCTCCGACCCTACTGATCCGACGCTGGTGCCGACAAAGTTTGGGTAACGTCAAGACCCCGTTAGTTGAGAGTTGTTACCGATGGAGAGGTTAGGAGAGAGAAAGAGTGACGTTTTAGCAGAGATTACTTTTTTTTCATAGATATCCTTTAAGAGCACCAATAGATGTAATTGTAAATTCAAATTTTATAAATTCTAACTTAAATAAATGAATTTTATTTTAAAAATAATTTTTTAATTCATTATTTTGTTTTTGATAAATAATCAAAGCAAAATATTAAACTTAATGGTGAAACACTAACAGAGAGAAAATTGAGATAGTAGTAGTTCTTTTCTTGTTTCTCATTACTCATCTATGTACAATGGAAGACTATATATATAGAGAGACAAATTACAAACTTCTCCACTAAGCCAATGGAAAAGCTTATTTTACAATTATGCTTTTGTGTATCTTGTTTTACAAGATTGCCTTGTGTATCTTGTTTTACAAGAATTCTTTGATGCATTCACATTGTCATCCATAACATATTGTTTAATATCTAACACTTCCCCTTGGATGTCCATGTAGAGGATAATTTAGTAAATACGCATTTGAATGCTGCCTCATTAAAAATCTTACCAGGAAAAATCCAGTGGGAAAAAAACTGGTTAAGGAAAAAAGAGTATAACGCGTATTCTTACTCCCCATGATGAAGACCCCGATTCAACCGGTTCAGTATTCGTATCCCAATCCTATATACCATCTTCTCAAAGATTGAAGTTGGTAAATATTTGGTGAACAAATCTGTTGGATTATCACTAGAGCGGATCTGTTGCACATCAATATCACCATTCTTTCGAAGATCGTGCGTGAAGAATAACTTTGGTGAAATGTGCTTCGTTCTATCTCATTTTATAAAACCTCCCTTTAATTGAGCTATGCATGTTGCATTGTCTTCAAATATGACCATGGGTACCTTGATATCGAGATTCAAGCCACATCTCTCTTTGATGGAATGTACCAATGATCTCAACCATATGCATTCTCTACTTGCTTCATGGATTGCTATTATCTCAGCATTATTAGAAGAAGTAGCAACGATGGACTGCTTTGTCGATCTCTATGATATTGCAGTACCTCCATATGTAAACACATAGCCTGTTTGAAATCGGGCTTTATGTGGGTCAGATAAATAACCTGCATCTATATGACCGACAAGATCTGGACTAGTTTTGTTAGTATAAAACAGACCAATATCAATAGTCCCTTTTAGGTACCTCAATATATGCTTAATCCCATTCCAGTGTCTCCGCATAGGAGAAGAACTGTACCTTGCTAGCAAATTAACAGAAAATACTATATTCGGCCTTGTATTATTAGTGAGGTACATAAGTGCACCAATAGCACTGAGATATGGTACTTCAGGACCAAGAATCTCCTCACCTTCTTTCAGAGGTTAGAATGGATCTTTACTCATTTCGAGTGATCAAACAACCATTGGAGTACTTAATGGATATGCTTTGTCCATGTAAAATCTTTTCAAAACCTTCTCGGTATAGGCAGTTTGATGAATGAAGGGTGTTTACAAAATGTTTAATTTGCAGACCAAAACAAAGTTTTGTCTTTCCAAGATCTTTCATTTCAAATTTTTTCTTTAGATATTCAATTGCTTTTTGGACTTCTTCTAGAGCCCCAATGAGATTTATATTATCCACATAAATGAGTATAACAAATCCTGACGTCGTTTTATTAATGAAAATACAAGGACAAATGACATCATTTATGTATCCTTCGCTTTTCAAGTACTCACTTAGGCGATTATACCACATACGCCCTGATTGTTTTAGACCGTACAACGATCTTAGTAATCTGATTGAATATAATTCTCGAAACTTTGAACTATATGCTTCAGGCATTTTTAATCATACTGGTATTCTTATGTAAATATCGTTATCAAGTGAACCATAAAGATAACCTGTAACCACATTCATTAGATGAATTTTAAAATTTTCGTGTACAGCTAGACCGATGAGGTATTGAAATGTTATTGCATCCATAACAGGTGAATATGTTTCTTCATAGTCTACACCGAGTCTTTAAGAGAATCCTTGTGCAACAAGGCGTGCCTTGTATCTTACAATTTTATTTTTCTCATTTCTTTTACGTACGAAGACCCATTTATAGCCGACTGGTTTTACACCATTTGGGGTTTGGACTACAGGTACAAAAACCTCCCGTTTAGCAAGTGAGTTCAATTCAGATTGAATCGCCTCTTGCCATTTTGGCTAATGTTTTCTTTGTCGGCATTCCTCGACAGATAGAGGTTCAAGGTTCTCATTGTCTTGCATGATATTTAGTGCGACATTATATGAAAAAATATTATCCACAGTAATTTTCCATCGATCTAAATTTACCTATTCACTAGTAGAACTTATTGAAAGTTCTTTATTCACTTGAGTCTCGGGATCACTGATTTCTTTATGAATATCAGGATTAATCAGATTTTGAGTCTCTTCATGAGAATCTTTTATAATATTATATTTATCAACTTTTGCGCTCTTTTTTCTAGGATTTTTATCCATTGAACCCAAAGGCTTACTACGCTTTAGGCGTGTTTGGGATTCAGAAGGTATTACATTTGAAGATGGTTCTTTTAAAACTTCAATTCGGACAGGCACATTCGCTGCAGGGATATGTGACTTGGTTATCCTTTTCAAATCAGTAAATGCATTTGGCATTTGATTTGCTAATTTCTGTAAGTGAATGATCTTTCGAATCTCACTTTCAGATGTGGGGGTACGTGAATCAAAATGAGATAATGATGAAACTTTTCATGCAATTTCTCTTTTAAGTTCACGTTTTTCTCCCCCTAATTGTGGGGAATTTGTTTCATCAAATCGATAATCTGCAAATCGAGTAGTAAATAAATCTCACGTCAATGGTTCAAGGTGGCGAATTATAGAGAGTGACTCAAACCCAACATATATTCCTAACCTTCTTTGGGGGCACATCTTAGTGCGCTGAGGTAGTGCTACTAGCATATATACAACACATTCAAACATTCATAGATGGAAAATATTCGGCTCATGACCCAGGACCAATTGTAATGGGGAGTACTTATTATAATGAGTTGACCTGAGACGAACAAGTGATGTTTCATGTAAGATAGCATGACCCCAAACAGTAGTGGGCAATTTCATTTTCATAAGTATTGGTCTTACTATCAATTGTAGGCGCTTAATAAATGACTCAGCAAGGCCATTTTGAGTATGAACATGAGCAATAAGATGTTCAACTCTTATCCCAACTGACATACAATAATTATCAAAAGCTTGGGATATAAATTCTCCAGCATTATCGAGGTGAATACCCTTAATGGGATAATCTGGGAATCGCACCATTAATCGTATTATTTATGCCAATAATTTCGCAAACGTCAGGTTGCGAGATGAAAAGAGGCACACATGCGACCATCTTGAAGATGCGTCTATTAGGACCATAAAATATCTAAATGTCCCAGTAGGTAGGTGAATAGACCCACATATATCCCAATGTACACGTTCTAGAAATTGAGGGGATTCGATGCTAACTTTCAGTGGCGATGACCTAGTTATTAGTTTGCCTTGATAACAAGCAGCACATGAAAATTCATTTGTTGTAAGAATCTTCAGGTTCTTTAACGGATGCCCTTTTGAATTTTCAATAATTCGTCTCATCATTATTGAGCCAGGATGGCCTATTCGATCATGCCAAAGTGCAAATGTATTTAGATCGATAAACTTCTAGTTTATGATAGAGTGTGCTTTAATTGTTCAAGAGGAGTATCCATATTCTTCAAAATAAAAATATAAACCAAATAAACATTATAACATTACTAGCACATAACATATTATATAAATTTTATTTATATATAAGATTAGTAAATGACAGATAAGTAAACTAATACAACCTTAATAGAAAATTAACATAATCAGATTATTTCATAATTATCACCTACAGGGTGATTTACATGTTCTTCAAAAATTGCAAAGAAATCTGAAACTTCCAATCCATGGGCTCAACGTTATCTTCAGGGAGGAAGTTTGTTTCAACATTTTTTTCTGCTTTCTTAAGGGACGCCTGATAAAGTTTTACCAAATGTTTTGGCGTCCGACAGGTACGCAAACAGTGCCCCTTTCCTCCACATTGATAATATTTACTTTCTGAGTTCGTCCTTGGCGCTGCTTCACGAGCTTCCCTCCTCTTTTTGCACTGCTAGTTCTGAGAGTTATTGTTTATTACAAGGCGATCATCCTGATTAAAATACCTTCCACGACCATGACTGGGGTCAAGACTTCTTTCACGCCTAGTTGGACAAAAATTTACAGCATTCACTTTTGGGAATGGAGCAGTACCAACAGGTCGACTTTCATGATTTCTCATTAAAAGGTCATTATGTTTTTCAGCAACAAGAAAATGATAAATCAATTCAGAATATTTTTTACAACCCATTTCTCGGTACTGCTGCTGTAGGAGCAAACTCGAGGCGGAAAAAATAGAGAATGTTTTTTCTAATATGTCGTGGTCTGTTCTATCTTCCCCACATAAATTAAACTGCGATTTAATTCTAAACATCACAGAATTATAATCAGGTATATTTTTAAAATCTTGCAATCTCAGATAGGTCCATTCATGACGAGCTTGTGGAAGAATGGCCATCTTCAGGTGGTCGTATCTTTCTTTTAAATTGTTCCACAATATGAGGAGATCTTTAATCGTGAGGTATTCCATTTTTAAACCTTCATCAAGGTGATGATGAAGAAATATCATGGCTTTGGCCTTATCTTGATTTGATGCCTTATTGTCATTTTTATGGTGTATGCCAGACCCATTGCATTTAAATGTATTTCGGCATCTAGTGCCCATGACGTATAAGTTTTGCCCGATATATCTAGCGCACTAAATTCCCGTTTGAAAATATTAGATATTATTTAAGAAAATTAAATACTAACTTTTATTACCTATATTTGTTCGAAATAGTAGCGACTCGTGTTGATAGCGTGATAAATAATCAAAGCAAAATATTAAATTTAATAGTGAAACACTGACAGAGAAAAAATTAAGATAGTAGTAGTTTTTTTCTTGTTTCTCATTACTCATCTATGTACAATGGAGGGTTATATAGAGAGAGAGACAAATTACAAACTTCTACACTAAGTCAATGGAAAAGCTTATTTTACAAGAATGCTTTTGTGTATCTTGTTTTACAAGATTGCCTTGTGTATCTTGTTTTACAAGAATTTCTTGATGCATTCACATGGACATTCATAACATATTATTTAATATCCAACAGTTTTTTATTTATTGATAGAGATGATTTTTTTAAATAATGGTAGAGATGAACTTCTTTGTTGTTAAAGTTTTTGATTATATGATATATAGTGAATCAAAATCTCATCTTCGTTGTTGAAGTTATTTATTTATTAGTATAAATTACGAGATTTTGAATGTAATTTTATGATATATAAATTCTTATTTATATTATAAATTGATTAAGTTTTATCAAATAATATAAATTGTACTTTTTATTTTTTAAATAATGGAGGAGATAAATTTTATTTTAAAAAATAAATTTTTGAATTTATTATTTTATCTTTTATTTAATATTATTGATTAATAATTTTAAAAAATAATTAATGAAGATATTATGACATGCCATTGATTTTGGAGATGTGGATATGACATGAAACTTTTTAAAGGAGAGTGAGCCACACGCATTACCAAAAGGGTTTAAAATATGGATCGAAAAATTTAAATGATAAAGAACTAAGTAAAAGTGTTCATTTTACAAACAGAAACAAGTACAAGGGTGCACAAGACTATTTCGCCAATTATATATAAGTTAGAGGATGAATACATATACAAGCCTCTCAACTATTCGATTTTTTTCGTATAGGCACCTCAATTAGGCATGTACCTATTGAAATCTTTACTCCTTCACAAATAGTTCAATTAAGCACAATTTTCTGATGTGGCAAAAATTGTAAAATGCGTGCAATGCACACTCTAATGATGTGGCAAAGTGACAAATTAAATAACGAAATGTGGCATTTTAACTTAAAACAATCATAAAAATATTTTTCTAGTATAATTAAATCTAAATTTTTTTAAAGAAAAATCATTAATACCCCCCCCCCCCAACCACCACCATCACCACCACTGCAACTTACTCGATCCTTCCTTCCCTTTCAAATAACCCTTTCTCCATTTTTGAGCACAGAAAAATAAAAAAAAAATGATATCTTCTTCTTCTTCACTTATCTCTAAATTTTCTTTCTTTTTTTATCTACCATTGAAGCACTTCTTTCACTTATCTTTAATTTTTTTATTTTTTTTTTGCTATTTGAAATTCAATAGCATGATGAAAAATAAAAGAATAACACATAAATGATCGAAAATGGGTGGATAAACACCGATAATGTAAGGAGAAAGAAATTAAAATTTTTGGTTGGTTGAAATTCAATCGATGTTAAAATATTTTTTTCAAATCCATTCCTCACCAATACTTAATTGTATAAAATTTTCTCAAATTTTTAAATTCATTTTGTCAAAAATTCAATCCCAGAGATATATATATATATTTTTTGCATATGTTTTCTAATTTTTCACACTCATTTCATCATTAATTTAATCTCTAGAATATAAATTTGCAATTTCTAAGAGATTTATTAAGTTATTAGATGAAGGTAGATTATAAGTATATGATGATGAAGAGGTGGTAAGTGGTGGCAGGGAGAGAAAGGGAGATGAAAAAGAAAAATGAAGCAGAACAATTGAGTTTATAAAGAAGAAAAAAGGAAGAAATTATAGTTTAAAAATAAAAAATTACGAGAAAGGAGAGAATTAAGAAAAATAAAAAAGACAGAGATTTAAGTAAAAGAAAAAAACTAAAATTTAATATTTCATGCTCCTAAATTGCGTGCAGCACACGCACTATGCCATATCAATGCCATTTAAAGAATTGTGCTTAATTAAAATTATTTGTGAAAGAATAAAAGATTCAACAAGTACATGGGTTAATTGAGGTACTTATATGAAAAAAAAATAGAATAGTTGATGGGCCGTATATGTATTCAGCCAAAGTTAGATGTGGAGTAAATAACTTTAATGGTCACTCAACTTTGAATTTTTATTCTAGAAAGTCACTTAACTTTGAACTTTACTCAGAAAGTCATTCAACTTTAGATATTTTACTCAGAAAGTCACCCAACTCATTTTATTATTTTTTAAAACTAATTTTTGCTTATGTGAAAATTTTTTTAATAACAAAATTCTGAAAAATATAAAATATCCATTTAATGACCTTTTTACCCTTTCTTTCATTCCCTTTCTTTTATTTGATACCTACATTTAAATGCTTAATTGGATTATCTACCTTTTGGTAAAAGACATGGAAATATTTTTTTTGTTTCAGTTTATATGAATCATATTGTTATTACTGCATACAGTCATGTTATGTAATTCCGTATAACAAGTCCGTTAAGCTAATATTATTTTTTTGTATTAAGTAATACTACAAATGTGGAATTACCTGGTCCACCTGTGTATTAAAATTCTTATTCTGTGATTTTTAAAATATATCATGGTAAAATTAAATTCGTAATATGGTCAGTTATAACTCTTTGAAATACTTTGGATAAATTTATAAAAGCATTTAAAGCACCTACACGAACAAAACAATTACTAACTACAAATACTTCAAACTTTTTATATATATTTTTTTAAATTTTATGTAAAGCAATAGAATAATTAAAAGAAAAACTTAGCTTCAATGTGAAGATTGAAGACTTCTTGTTTTTGTCACCATTTAATTAATCAAATGAAAGAAAGGGTAAATATAGATATCAAATGAAAGAAAGGATAAAAATAATGTGACAATTGAAATATAATAAACAACAAACTATGATAGTATCACAAGCAGGGACCATCATACTATGACTAGTCAACGACGAACACCAACAAGTCTAAACCTTATAGATGTAAGATAATACTCCTACACGACTGATCTTCTACCCTCGAGATGCAAGACAAAAATTGATGTTGAAATTTAGTATAGATTCATAAATAAATGTTGATTTCAAATCATAACTGAAAACTGGGGTCTCAACACCTATTGACAAGTATATATTAAAAATAGGATTGAAATTCGTGAATTTATAGGATCAGAAGTTGAATACGTACATTATGCGCGTATTTATATCAATGAGTACAATATATTTTTAAAATAGTTATTTTAACTATTGATAAAGAGAACATAAAACATTTACTTATTTATTAAAAGAAGATTAATAAATAAATTTATAGTCGATTTTAAAAATCTAAATAATAGGAAAATTAACATAGAAAAGTGTACTATTATTTACATACATAATTCAAATAAGAAAAATATCTTGACCGGGTAAATTTCTATTATTAGGACGTCTGACATAATTTAAATAAAATCATACAATAATAAAAAATGAAGTTGGTTTTATAATCTTAAATATTAAGACTATAGTTAAATTATAATTTTCTCTAATATGTTTTTCTTTTGGAGGGTAAAAAAGTTGTCGGCATATGGTGTTAGAAGTTTCGTACTTCTATAATCAAAGAAAGCAGACTGAAAGAAAGGATAAAAGGGTCATTAAATGGATATTTTATATTTTTCAGAATTTTGTTATTAAAAAAAAAATTTTACATAAGCAAAAATTAGTTAAAAAAATGATAAAATAGGTTGGGTGACTTTTTGAGTAAAACATTTAAATTAAGTGACTTTTTAAGTAAAATTCAAAGTTAGGTGATTTTCTGAAATAAAAATTTAAAATTGAGTGATGGATTAAGATGTGTTTGTGGTAGGTATGATGTGGATATTGCAATGCAGAGTGATCACCTTATCCTTATCTGTTTTGGATATTCAGCCAATCAATGTTGGGTTAGGTTCTTCTATGAGCTGTTGAGTCTTGACACCTGGACCAACAACATTATGCGTCGATTGACAGTGTACTGATGAACGTTTATCATCCCTCCATTAATTAATAGTTTCTCCCAGTCATGTCCTTAATTGAGTCAAATAAGTCCTTGTTTCACACAGAGCCTAACAAAACATTAGTAATTTTGAAGCAAAAAAAACATATTGCCGAAATTTCCGCTCAACAAACTATGGCGACTATCAGGATTTATGGCTAAGCATTGATGAACCAATAGGATTTCTAGCAAAATTCAATGAATCAATAAGATCTCAACCTAAATTTTGATGATTTGACGGGATTTTCAATCACAAACAATGATAATAATAGGTATTCATCAAAATTTATGATCGAATATTGTTAAACAAAGTCTCATGACTGAAATCATGACGTCAGGATTTCTAATTAAAATTATGATCACAATAACTTGTTGTTAAGAAAATTCTGCTCAGTTCAAATAAATATTCTTAGGGGTCGTTTGATTTGAAGTATAAAAAATTCAAGGAATAAGTTATTCCGGAATAAAATAAAAAATCACTTAATCCCTTATTTGATTGGAAAGATTAATCCAACCGGAATAACTTATCCCCCATTTTTGGGAGAACTTATCTCATATATATAATAAAATAATTTTGATATTAATTATCTCAGAATAACAATGCCGTGTTCAGATTAATGGCTCAGACCCAGGTCAGCCCATGTGACGTCCTCATAATTTGGCTAACGTTTATGGGCAATAGCCAATAATTATCGATTGAGCCATAAAGTTTCTACTATATATCAACCACTTAGGGTTAATTTAGTAGAATGTATAAAAACAATATAAAATATAATGTAATAATAATATTTATATTAATAATATTTGTATTAATTATTTTTGTATTTTTTTTATATAGTGGTGATTTGATGTATTAAAACGGGTAACTTACATAAATTTTAAATTTTTAATTGGTTTTAACATTTTTTTTCATAATTTTGTTTAAGGTTTAAGTCATCGATAGACACTTAAAGTTATTTCGAAAATTCACTTAGACTTCTCAATTAAAACTTGTACCTATTAATTCTCTAACCCATTCGAGTTTTGATCCAATCAGATCTATTTTTAGCTAATAAGTAAAAGATATAAAGTGTGTAACACACCACGTGACATGGCAAAAATAATCAATAAAATGATGACATGTGGCAAATAGGTCCAAATCTAACTATAAAAATGAAGTTTCAAATTTAAAAATAAAATTTATTCTCAATTCTTAATAATTCAAAAAAAATAACTTGAAAAGGTAAATCCTCATCCACCCTCATTTTTAATAAGTTCTGTGGGTTTCTATTTTATTTTGAGTAGTGATATTTGCTCGACTGTGGTTGGAAATGGAGATGACAAACGCCTGTTAATTTTTACATTTCGATATTCGAAAATCATTTTTGAATTCTGATTTTGGAGAATAATGTTATCATTTGCATTTGCTGGGAAAACGATGATGACGGGAAGGGTGGGGGTTGACGACGAACTCGGGGGTAGGGTGAGGACAACGACGAACAGAGGGGTTGGGGGTTGACGACGAACTTGGAGATGGGGTGAGGACGATGATGAAGGGGGGTGCGGGGTTCCTTTTCTTTTCTTTTTTTTAAATTTAAGAAATTATAATAATTAAAAATTATATTAATAAAATAATTTGATGTGCCTGATAGGTACAAACCTTAGTTGAGGGGTCTAACTGAATTTTCGAAACTACTTTAAGTGTCAGTCGATGACTTAAGCCTTTATTTAATTACAAGATATCCCAGATTTTGATAATTGTAATACATATTTTTAACGTTGATACATATGCATTGTGATACATTTGTAATTTAGTGGTTAGTTAAATAAGGAAGTAACTAATTTTCAATTACTAAAGGGAGTAAAATTAGGCACAAATCGTGGTATAAATACATCTGATTTCAGATGTATCATCATAATGTATCATAATGAAACACTTGGTAAAATTACTCAATAACCATTAAAAATTTAATCTTGCACCAAAATAAATAGTTTACATATGTTAAATGTATAAAATATTTATAAATAATGCAAAAATATGAATCGTTATCACAAAGTATCTGTCATATGCATCAACAATATTCCAACAAATGTATCATATTGGTAATGTATATATTTTTGATAACTGATTAACAACATCAATACATATTTTTTATACTATTATATCAGTGTTACACATGTCGTTTCTCACATAGTAAAATGTATCAATGGTGCACGCATAAAATGTATTACGAAATTAAATAAAATACCATATGTATCAATTGAAAGATATCCAACCCGAATGAGAGTGGTGAAACCATTAAATGACCAAAAAACATATGCATCAACCTTAAAATTATGATAAGAGTACACAAGTTCTTGATTAACAATTTTTATATGTAGTAAATACATTTATTTGATACATATGATTGATACATATGTATATGTCTTGATACTTATGATTGATACATATAATCCACCACCACCATCACCGTCACCTTGGCTACCCCACCCCTCCATCGTTCGTCCTCACCACCACCACCACTTTGGTCATTCTCGTCAGAAATCTAACAGCTGATTGTTCAATTTATTTATGGTTGATACATATAATCCACCACCACCACCACCCTCCGTCGTTCGTCCGCACCATCATAGCATCTTGGCTAACCGCCCCTTCCATCGTTCGGCCTCATCACCATCATCACTTTGGTCGTTCTTGTCGGAAATCTAACAACTGATTGTTCAATTTCTCCTTTTTTCCTTAATAGGTATTGACTTAAAAGTTGAAAAAAAAAATTCAAAATTGATAAAAAGATCAAAAAAATAATGAAATTGGTGAAGAAGTTGCAGTAGAGATGAAAGTTATATCAATTGATGATAATTTGGGAGAGACTTTAGGGGATGGAATTTTTGGAAAAATAAATGAATTGCATGCATTAATTGTGGAGTAAAAATAGGATGGAGTTTTTATTCATATGTATCTAGCGTAAAATATTAGTTTTGTATAGTTTTGCCTTTAACTAATGTAAAGGTTATCTGTCATCCATTTGTTTGTCCAAAGTCCAAACCAAAAAAGTCATGGCTAATGGCTATTGCGTTCATTATTCTATTGCTGTTGTTATTTTCAAATATTCATATATTGTTGGAGGTCTTTTCAGGGGCACAAATAGTCCCATCGATCGAGTTGTTAATGGAATATGGGCTGCTTTCAAACCTGTACACCGAGCTTGATGGGTGTTGACCATTTTTTTAACTATTCATACAATAGCTTAGGACTAATGTCCATTTTTCTGAAGCATGAAAAACTTTATGCTTAGTGGTATATATAAAGGATCAATATAGATACACACTTGTACATGTTAAGCTTTCACCATGGAAACTGACATTGAGCTTCTTCAACGTCTAAGAGAAAAAAATGGAAAGTATATTTTTTCATTCCAGAAAAATCTATTAGGGAATGTACAATCAGTGATATATATAGTACTAATTAACTTCTAATACCTAATTGTGGTATTGTAGCTAATCTATTAATTACACCACTAACTAACTGTGAACTACAACCGACTTTCAGGGAGGATGTGTTCCCATTTAAGCACAATCCTCAGAAAATTTCTCAGCGCTTGAGACCTCAACCAACATGTCCACAACCAATAGCTGGACCTTATGATCCTTTTATTGTAGTCACTGATGATATAGGATCTCATATTCCATCTGCAGCTTTTCCTCAAGCAAGCAACACTACATCAACAAAACTGGTGGTTCTTCCTGAAGTTCCTACTCCTGTGGTATCATCTGGTTCTTCACCAAGTAGAGATTTGCTAGTGGAGTCGTTCCACCTGTTCATGAGAGTCATGTTGGGACTAGAAAGCCATCCAAAGCCTCAAAGACGCCAACTTGGTTGAATGACTTCATTCACAGGTCTTCTAAACCATCATCATCTATATCTACTTACCCTTTGTCCAATTATATGTCTTATGCTGCTTGTCGGATTCCTATTATCATACACTTTACAATTTTTCTGCTATTAAAAAGTCAGAGTCTTATGAAGAAGCACTGCATCATTCTGTATGGGTAAATGCTATGAATCAAGAATTACAGGCCCTTAGTGATAATCAAACTTGGGGTTTAATTCCCCTTTCTTTCGATAAGAGGGCCATTGGGTGCAAGTGGGTGTTCAAAACCAAATTTAATGCTCAAGGCCTAGTGGAGAGATACAAGGTCAAACTAGTAGCTAAAGGTTACACTCAACAAGAGGGTCTTGACTATCATGAGACTTTTTCTCCTATAGTTAAGATGGTCACAGTAAGGGCAATTTTTTCTCTTGCAGCTATGCACAATTGGAGATTGCACCAGATGGATGTTTTCAATGCATTCCTTTGGAGGGATTTGATAGAATATGTCTATATGTCTCCGCCCTCACCCCCCAGTCTTTTAATCAAGGGGGAGCAACCTTTAGTTTGCAAACTAAAGAAATCACTTTAAAACGTGAAACAAGCCTAAAAAACATGGAACTTGAAACTTAATGAATCTCTCATTACCTCAGGTTTTGTACAGAGTCATCATGACTATTCCCTTTTTGAAGACCACTGGTGCAGACTTGGTTCTAATTCTTGTTTATGTTGATGATTTGTTGATCACTGGTTCTTCCTCCTCTATGATTCAGGAAGCTAGGCTCTTACTACAGCATCATTTCAAGATCAAGGATTTGGGGAGATAAAGCTCTTCCTTGGTCTTGAAATTGCTAGAAATCCACTAGGTATTTTGGTATGTCAGAGGAAATTTGCCTTGGATTTGATTGTTGATGTGGGGTTAGCAAGTTCAAAACCTGCTAGCACATATTTGGAGCAGAATCAAAGGTTGATTAGTGCAGAATTTGATCAAGGTTGTGAAACAAATTCATCAGATACATTGCTCATAGATCCCATAGGTTACCAGAAGCTAGTTGGAAAGTTGTTGTATTTGACAATGACTATGCCAGACATTAGTTTTGTTGTCCAAAACTTGAGTCAGTTCATGCATAGTCCAAAGAAATCCCACATGGAGGCAGCCATGAGGGTGGTAAGGTATTTGAAGACTGTACTAGGACTTGGTACTATGTTGTCATTAGAAGCTTCATGACATTTGTCAGTTTACTGTGATGCTGATTGGGATACTTGTCTAATGAGTAAGAGGTCAGTGAGTGGTTTTCTTGTGAAGTTGGGAGGATCACTCATCTCTTGAAAATCCAAGAAGCAAAATACCATATCTGGGAGCTTGGCTGAAGCTGAATATAGAAGTATGGCTAATGCAGTAGCAGAAATAGTGTGGTTGGTTAGCTTGTTTAAGGAATTGGGAACAGAATTGAGCTTACTAGTGAAGCTGTATTATGATAGCAAAGCAACACTTCAAATTGTTGCAAATCTAATAGACCATGAACAGACTAAACACATAGAAATCAACTGTCATTTCGATAGGGAAAAGATTCAAGATAGTCTGGTACACACTCAACACATATCCACTACAATGCAGCTGGCAGACATGCTTACAAAGAGCTTAGGAAAGGCATAACATGAATTCTTATTGGGCAAACTCGGAATGTTCAACCTATTTCTATTACATAGTTTGAGGGAGAGTATTAAAGGTATCACGTGAGAAGCATGTGCTAAAGACAGTTGTATGTGAGTTCTAACCAAGCAGATGTAATTTCTCTATGTAATTGAAAAACTCGCACACGATTAACTTTGTCAAAACCCTCTCTCAAACCTTCCCAGACAAAATGCAAAGGACTATTGCATTACATGTATCCCAGTGCTCCTGCAATTCCTTCTGAAACGAATGCCTCGTTCAAGTACTAAGTACAAAACCTAATTTTGTCTTCACCTGAAGTGCGATACACATCGATCTCCTCCACAAGCTGTAGTTCTCAGAACCTGTGAGCTAGACTGGAACCAAGACAGAACCAAAAGTATTCGATGGAATCACAAATAATGGATGAGTATTATCAATTTTGATTTCCACCATGGCTGAAATGCAAGTGAAAGACGGAAGGAAGAAATTGCACTATTCCGAAAAAAAATAGTTCGAAGCTTAATCTATGGCTCTGATACCATGTTAAGCTTTCACCATGGAAATTGACATTGAGCTTCTTCAATGTCTAAGAGAGAAAAAAATGGAAAGTGTATTTTTTCATTTCAGAAAAATCTATTAGGGAATGTACAATTAGTGATATATATAGTACTAACTAAATTCTTATACCTAATTGTGGTATTGCAACTAATCTATCAATTACACCACTAACTAACTGTGAATTACAATTGCTTGGTGACAGCTCACATACAGCTCACATACAGCTGTCCTTAGCACATGCTTCTCACGTGATACCTTTAATAGTACATAAGGTATTATTTTAGTTAGTTTCTCTTCAGTCAAGATTACTGGTTCTCGAGAAACTTTAAACCTTGAGATAAGTCAATGTTGTTCAAAGTAAAACGTTTGATCAAATGGCATGCCATTAAAGAATGTCATGACAGATGTTAAAAATAAGTCGAACTGAAGAATATTGGCTTTCAATAAATTTGTAATTTTTGTCGTTTGGACCGAAAAAGTAAGGGAAAACAACTCCGTTAGCTCTAAAAGATTAAAACAACACACCAAGATGTATAAAGATTTACCAAATGGATTGATTATACTTTTGGGCCGCGGCCTACTTCATTTATTTAAATTTGATGAGGGATGTTAGAACTTAATGTGTCAAAGACGAGAAAATAAAAAATAACATGATATTGAATTAAAGAAACAGTAAGAATAAAGTTTATGATTGGAGGACAGTCTCCTAGACAGTTGATTAAATGGTCGGTATCAATGGCCAAAAGGCTCACTTTCAGATCATAACAAAATGATGAGATGAATAACCATTAGAAGGGAACCAACATGTCATGAACCACTGCCAGTTCTCCGAAATCAGCATTGTAGATTTTGTAGGAGGTAAAGAGAAATGGACTAGGGGAGCAACATTTAAGGATTGCCTACAAATAACTTCTTTTTTTCCCCTTTTCAATCGATGCTTGACTGGGAACAAACAGTTAACAGGGACAGTTTATGGAAACATAACATAACCATTTGGTGCCTTAATTCCTCCAACTATATTTAAATTACTTACCTCAGCAAATGGTCCCTCATGCCTTGGAAAATCCTCATCTGAAATCCCAAAGAACCTATTTTTTTCCTCGGTTTAAAGAGAATCTATCAGGCGATATTTGCTGCAATCGAAGAACGATAATTAAAAGTTGATGGAACAACTGCAGTTGCATGTCTCAAAGCGATGTTACTAGAAGTAAACTACTAGTATTAAATAGCTTAAGCTTCAGCAAATTGTCCCTTATTTGTTACAGAATCCTCATATCAAGTCTCTAAGATCTGAATTTGCCTCGCTTAAAGAGATTTACATTTGAAAAGTGAATATTAAAAGTGAAACTTTGTAATTGCATGTCCCGAAGGTAAGTTACTACAAGTAGCAAGTGAACTACACAATAGATATTCCCTCTCAAATTTAAATGCAACGGCCAGAGGAAAGATGGTTCGGCATCAGGATCAACAAAGCTGGGTATTAACAAGGTACAAGTGGTACAACAACCAGAATTTCAGAAATTGTCATAGTAAAAATTCAAATAGAGATAGCAGTATACCTCAGAGCTGTCTTGTGCCACACCATATCTTCTGAATATTCTTGCGCTTGATTTTTTATTAGTCCGTCAGCTTATCCCAGCTTCTTAATACTGTTGTAGTGAACTTTGAGCAGACTGGGTTTGCGCTTCACTGAAAGGATGCAGATATAGTAACCTGCGAGCAATAGCAACATCAGAGACAGAATTAACATATACTGAATAATAGGAATTGTCATATTTAGGCAATAACAACATTAAGAATTTTAACTGGATCATGATTTAGGAGAAGTAATAGGCATGGCATCAAACCATTTTGCCCTTGAGAAACATTTGGATGCTGGAAACGGGATCTTTAAATAAAGAGAATCTAGTGTGATAAGACTGATAAGACTGCTGATAATGTAACTTAGTTCCTTAGTTTTAAATAAGATAGAAGCAGTTATCTATTAGTAGTTGTTAGTAGTTATCTATTAGTAGTTGTTAGTAATTATCTGTAGTAGTTATCCACAGCAGTAACGGCTTATTTCTGAGTTTAAATAGGCGATTAGAATCTGGTAGAGTTCTTAAGAAAGAAGAAAAATATTATTGTTATATTTATATCTGGAGATTTGTCCACTCCATACGGACTTGGTTATTGGTTAATAAAGCGTTTAAGATCCTTGCACTTTATTTAACCAGTAATATTTCCTTCTCTATCTCTTGTGCATCCTAGTTTCTATCACAGTGGTCCATAAGAAAATGAATGGTTGTGATAGCTAACAGGTCCACTTAAAAGAGCAGTCATATTTTCCTTACCAAAATGAAAAGCATTAAATCAAGGCACATAAGGATCACCTGTGCACCGCAGAGATGGATACCTGCATGTTAATGATGGATCTATCAGCTATTATTTCCACAATATATTCTTGTATGCAGAATCTATATAACAGAACAAGAACTTCATCCAGTTCAAGTTTATAAACAAGAACACAATGGAGTATATCAATACTCTCAACATAAGATCAAAATGATCTTTCCAAGAGGTGTATTTATTTTTTCAGAAATAATAGATGAAGTAGAAATAAATAAGGCCAAGTCATCGAATTCACAGAGTTTCCTTAAGGAAATAATTCCCCTTACTGTACCCGAGGTTGTGGAATTTTTTCTCCCAGGATAAAATGGCCTTCAATCCGACTATAGCAGTACCTTAAATAGGCGGATTCTACGAACGCACTGAACGATTTAATGATCACACATAATAGTTTTTTCAAGATAAGAAGAAAAGTTTATAATCTGAAATTTCTGTAATTTCTATTTCAAACCTGTGGATGAAAACCAGGTTATTTATAGCCACAAGATGCCTCTTTAGAAAGGAGGCAATGGTTCACTCCAAAGGTTGCACCTTTGCTGTAAGTTCATATCTGTTCTTCAAAGATTGCATCCTTTCCTGAACAGTCATATCTTTCCATGAATCAATGTGTCTTTTGCTAAATGGTTGCATCTGTTTGTTCAACCAGTGCATCAGTTCAGTTAAAAAGCAGAAAACAGTCCATCAGTTCTGAAGCAATGCAACATTTCCGAAGCAATGCAACCGTTCTGCGTCACTGTTCATGCAAAATAGTAGCATCAGTTCCTGCGTCATTGTTACTGCAAACATATATACATACGTAAATGGAGGATTAAACACAGAAAATATTTACTGCGTTTTCTCTTGGCATTGTTCGAAATTCAAATAAAGTTTGTCCAAAAAGATAGATCTCATAGATCGATCATTTTCCAAATCCAAATCCAAATCCAAAGTCGAGCGAGCGACGACGACGGCGCGAGACATCTTTATTTTCTTGCCTCTCTTATCCATGTGGAAGTGTGTTTCACAATATAAACACTTTAAAGTTCTCTTCTTCCACCAATGTGGGAGAAAGAGTAAACTTTCCAGTTTTGAGTACACTTTCCATTTTGGTGTAAACTCTATTTTTCTCTTTCACTTGATTTCTCCATTTTCCCTTCAACACACATATAGAACCCAACAATCCCCCACATGAATGGGAATGGCTATTTTTCGTAAAACTTTTACGCACAAGTATGTGATCATCAAGCAAAGACTGATTGCGTCTGGATAAGTGGGTTTTCCTTTGAACTTTCCGTAGTGAACATGCATCGGATGCACTCGGTCAATCGATAGATTTGATATCTTTAAACCGTCGAGCTTTAATATACACCTAGACAACACATGTCATACAACCAGTCTTTTACCGTTTATGGTTCTTACGATTTTATTCTTTTCAACCATAAACACGTACCGATTTCATGAGAGCTTAGAGAATAGGCCTTTACTAACATTCTCTTTGAAGCGGTTTCCACTTCACCCTCGCATAGGTGATTTCTAAACGTTCAATCCTGTATATTAAACTATTTGGTCAAATCTGCCAAATTTATATAATCATTAAAAGACTTTTCACCTTAAGGCTTATCCTAGTTTACTATACATTGTCTACATCATGAGAATGGGTTGGGTAATTGACAATGTTGAATCTGTCAGACACAACTTTGTTTGATCTCCTTGAACCTAGCTCTTGGGATCTCCAGTCTGCTAGGTAGAGTTACCGCCATGCTGACTTGTCCTAGGCCTTAAACCCATTCCCTTGGATGCCCTTTCTACTCCTTCTCTAGATAGACCTTTTGTAAGTAGATCCGACACATTATCCTTTGACTTTACATAGTCTACAGTGATAATTTCACTAGAGAGAAGTTCTCTAACGGTATTATGTCTTCGTCTTATATGATGAGATTTACCGTTGTACATCATTCTCCCTGCCCTACCTATTGCCGCTTGGCTATCACAGTGTATATATACTGGTGCCACTGGCTTGGGCCAATACGAAATATCTTCCAAGAAATTCCGGAGCCATTCTGCTTCTTCACCGGCTTTATCTAATGAAATAAATTCAAATTCCATTGTAGAGCGAGCATTACACATATGTTTGGATGATTTCCAAGAGACTGCTCCTCCACCGATAGTAAATATATATCCACTTCTGGATTTTACTTCGTTTGATCCGGTGATCCAATTTGCATCACTATATCCGGCGATATACTATTGAATTGATGATTATTTATGTTTATGGCTCAATTTGGTTTAATGGATTGGTTGGAAGGATAAATGAATCCAAACTTGATATTGGAGGATGTTGTATAAATATGCATGGCATGTGAATGTAATTGGAGTATAAGAGGGTTAAAGTAACACCCTTTATGGTGTAATTAAGGCTTACTACTTAACCACTAGTTTGGTGAATTCAAATAATTGAATTGTGACGTTTGGTTGCTAATACTAGATTGCTATATATGTTCATTGTAGATAAGTAATCCGAAAAGATGGGAAGTCCATTTGGGACTAGTATTGAAGGTTGACAGTCAGGTATGTAAAGCATACTCTATACCATATCTTTGGCATGAAAGTGAACAATTGTTCTATTAAGAAAGTTTCCAAAGTTATTCAATAACATGTGGTCCATAATGGTTTTGTATGATGTCCTACGTTATCAATGAACTTGTTTTCACCCTACAAGATGTCAAGACATTCCAATACTTACTTGTTTTCCAAATCTTACATGTTTATTGCACTAATGAATGTCAGAAGGTATCCGGTTACTCAAACAAGATCCATGTGCTATTAATGACTCCAAAACGTTTCATTGATATACCAATAAGTTCCTACTTCCTTGTTATGGCATTGATGACTCCAAAACACTTCATTGATGTGCCAATGAGTTCTTAATTCATTGTTACTGCATTGATGGTTTATTTATATGTCTCTTATTGATGTATCATTATTTCAAAGTATCAAAAATACGGTGGCGACCGAAATAACAATCTCAAAGATTAATTGAACTAAGTCATGGAAGTTCTCCCTTATCGGGTGGTATCCCAGGGACATAAGCCTATCATGGGTCAATCCCTATTTATGTGTTTATGGGTGGTATCCCAGGGGCATAAGCCTATCATGGGTCGATCCCAGTTGATATGTACTGGAGGCAGCCTAATGGTCACAGTACAGTACATGATGATTACAAAGATGATAAGAATGAAGGTAAAGTGATTGAATAAATACAATGTACAGGTTGTCACAAGTTCTAGTAAGTGTGGTCCACTCCTATTACGATTTATTCACTTGTTTCTGATTTCTATTGAGCTCCTATATCATATGTGATTATCTACAGCTTTACATACTCAGTACATATTTCGTACTGACGTCCCCCACGGGGGACCTGCATTTCATGCTGCAGGCACAGGTACCTCAGCTCGTACACCGCATAAGTAGGAGCCAGGATATCCAGCTGCTTTTGGTGATCTCCAGTTTGCCTCGGGGCTTTCCGTGTCATATCCAGTCACTTTTGGTATTGTATAGAAGTTAGTTATATGGAGGGGTGTGTCCCGACCTTAGTTAAACTCTGTGTATTGTCTAGAGGCTTTATAGACCTAATGTACAGTCAAGGTAGTATTTTGTTAATAGACGTGATGGCTCCAACGGCCAAGTATTATATATACATATATATGTGTGCTCGAGCTTATACAGGTGATTATTTCCTTTTATATGCGACATGATGCTGTCTGAATTTCGGGTTGTCATAGAGGTATGCATGGGAAGTATAAGGTTATGAGCTGGTTCTCCCGGGTCTCCTCGGTTGCGGGTGCCGGTCCGCCCCAATAGGATTTGAGGTGTGACAACTACTCCATTCTGTTAAGGAGTATAGGGTGTCGTTAGTTGATGCTCGATTCCTGCTTCATTACAAAAGTTGTTGAACTTTTCTGAAGTATATTCGGTTCCATTATCTGTTCTTATCACCTGAATTTTGCAACCATTCTGATTTTCCACAAAAGCCTTAAATTTCCAAAATACATCAGCGACCTCAGATTTAAAATTCAGAAAATAAATCCAAAAATATCTGGAACAATCATCAATAAAGGCAATGTAGTACTTACTACCATTTAAAGATGGTGTTTTCTGAGGTCCGCCTACATCTGTATGAATAAGTTGTAGTTTATTCTTTGCCCTCCATGATGAATTCTGAAAAGAAAGCCTTATTTGCTTCCCATACTGACAAGCTTCACAAGCAGGCAAATTTTTCTCAAGGCTCGAGAGACCTTCTGCGAGTTAATTTTCTTTCATGAAGAGTATCTCATCATGATGATAGTCTTTGTGCCACAACTTTGAATCATTTTCCAACCGGACAACTGTTGCTTGTTCCTCATCTAATAGATTCAAGGAAAAACTCCTTCTTCTCATCTTGACCTTGAACATCTCCATATTATCAGAATCCTTGATGACACATGCTTTTTCTTCAAACGACACTTTGAAACTGTTTTCAAGTAGTTGTCCAACACTTAAGAGGTTTTGATCAAGATCAGGAACAAAGGAAACATCAGTTAAAAGTTTCAAACCTGTAGGACTTTGAATTGCAACTGTTCCTTTGCCTTTTGCATCAGGATATTCTCCATTTCCAATTTTGACTTTGGAAATAATAGATATATCTAGATCTTTAAAGAGCTCTTGATCACTGGTCATGTGATTTGTACATCCACTATCAATCAACCAATTTTCAAAAGTGATTTTGCTAGCAAAACAAGTTGCTACAAACAATTACTCTCCTTCCTATTGATTTACAACAGCCTTGGCTTCTTCTTGTTGCGTTTGTGACTTCCATCCCTCTCCAAAAGGCCCAGTTGACCACATTTGTTGCACTTGACATCTGGTCTCCACCAACATTTCTATTGAGAGTGATTTGTCTTTTTGCAATGAGGGCAGGGTGGATTACTTCCTCCTTGATTGTTGTAATTATTGTCATGCCTTTGCTTCTGGTTCATTTTATTTTCCTCGTATGACTTGTTCTGTGATTTAGCTTGAAAAGCCTTCAACAAAACCTTCTTTCCTCATTATTCTCCTTTGCTCCAATGCCTGCAAAGCATTAACAAGTTCTGCCAAGGTAATGCTTGACAGATCCTTAGAATTCTTTAAAGAAGAGATTGTGGCTTCATATTTCTCAGGAAGTGTGACAAGAATTTTTTGAACAATTCTTTCATCAGTAAAATCCTTACCAAATAATCTCACCTTGTTGGATAAGTCAAGTAGCTGATCTGCATAATCTTTTATGGTTTCAAATTCTTTCATTCTCTTCATTTCGAATTCCCGAATCAGATTCATCACTTGCATATTTTGAACTCTTTCGTTTCCTTGGTATTCATTTTCAAGATACTCCCAAATTTCTACAGCGGACTTCATTTGTATAATTCTGGTAAGAATTGAAGCAGATACCGCAGAGAAAAGGCATGCTTTGGCTTTGACTTTCCTTGTCTTTCTCTCCTTGTGATGTCTCATCTGATTCACTGTTGGATTATCTCCAAGAGGAGTTACTTCATAGTCCTCTTCTACTGCTTCCCATAGATCCAATGCTTCAAGATGAACCGTCATTCTAATTGCCCAAGCTTGATAGTTCTCACCATTGAAGATGGGTGGAATTAGAAAGCTTGTTTAAGAATTCATTTTCTATAAACTATTTAAGATAACAGTTTAAAGAAAGAACAGAACTTAATCTATATAAAAAAAAAAAACAGAACTTGAACTAAGAAGAGAAAGAGCAGAAAAGCTTTATTATATTTCATTACTTATTGGAATGATCACTGCCACATTTATACATAAAATCATAACTGAAAAAACTTAATTAAAGGAGTAAAATAAGCTATCATATCTCTGACATTATTGCCTAAAGATTAACAGTTGTTATAAAATCAGGTTCTGCATGATTACAGCCTTATTTACCTAAACTTAATCCAACTTTAAAGCTGTATTTTGAATTACAGCAACTAGTACAGCTAATCTCCAGCTTTTGAGGCACTACCACAGAGGTGGATACCCGCATGTTAATGATGGATCTATCTGCTTCTCGTAACATCAACTTCTCTGAAACTTCAGGCAACAAAGAATGTATAATAGTGCCTAACATCTCATGGTCATGTTTCTACCTTTAAGATAGTGATATCTGGAAAAGTAAAATTTTTCCCTCGCTTTTCTCTTTTCCAGAAATTTCATCATAACAGATTTGCACCAGAGATCATATTTAATTGTTAAATTAGATAGGTTTGTACATGGTTACAACCTCTTTCAATGATGTCAAGAAAATGCATCATCTTCGAGAAAGTATGAGCTTTCAATATGAAGTACGTATCCAGCATCCTTCATTGGATCTATGAGTTTAAGTAGCAACTCTTTTATTTCTTCTTACAGACTGTGAGACTTATCTTTAGCGACAAACTTATGTTTGATATTTTTTATCTCAATCCAACTATAAGCTGTTTCCTTCATCAATCCTCTGTTATCCATGTACCTTCGCAGTCTGCGAGTATCATCCCACCTTCCTGCTGCTGCATAAATGTTGGATAACATAATATACCTGGATAACATAATATACTAACACATTATGCAAATCAATTAAACGTGTATATCTAAAAATTTGTCCATGAACCTGCTTCCCCTTTTCTATAAGTGGTATGTCTGCACAAGCACCTAGAACACTAACGTAAGTGGATGCATTGGGTACAATACCTTCTTCCAGCATTTCCTTAAAGACGCACAAAGCCTTATCTCCTTCTCCATTCTGAGTAAATCCCGTGATCAAAGCAGTCCAAGCCACCACATTTCTGACTGGCATGCTATCAAAAAGTGTGCACGCATCCGCCAATCTAGATGCACGTATATAAGCAACCAACATCGAAGTCCAGGAAAATACATCTGTCTCATGCATTCGGCACAAAATTGAATATGAGTACTCTGGTTTCCCACATTTCCCATAAGCATCAATTAGCGCATTACAAACAACAAGATTAAACCTCACACCAACCACAATCGCTAACCCATGCAATTCACGCAACAACTTCAACACCCCCAAACACGCGCAAGCATTTACCACACCAACAACCGTAAACTCATCAATCAAGAAGTCATCCCCATATCTCTTTCCCATTCTTTTGAAACAACCCATCGCTTTTCCTGGAAACCCACAACGAGTCAAACTCGATACAATCGAGTTAGAACTCTCCACATTTGGTTCAGGCATTTCATCAAACACCTTGAAGACTTCTCCAAAAAGGCCCCTTTGATAGTAAGCGGATGATTTCGTATTCCAAGATTGACAATTCTTGTTCGACACTTCATTAAATGCCCGCTGCGCATATTCTAGAGAGCTGCATTTAGAATACATGTCAACCAGTCGATTAGCGAGTAATGTGTTAATGTGTAGTGCCATCTTGATCAATCGCGAGTGTATGAGTTTCCCAAGTTTGAGATCATTAGTTCGAATGGATTTCGAAAGGAGATTCGCAAAGTTTTGTATTGGGTAGGAAGATTTGCTTCACTTGGTTGCATTAAAGCAAAAAGCAAGATTTTTACTAAAATAAACTCGAGTTGGTTGACAATTAAGAAAGGGATTGGACAGAATTTGTTTGGAACTCAAGATTGATTATCAATTAAGCCATATAATGAATGATCTTAACAAAGGTGAAACTCTGCTTAATATTTGATCAAGCTTAATTCGCGCCTGAAATGAGTTTTGAGGTCGTTCCCTCCATAGTTCGATATGATAACCCAATTGAATATAGGCCGTTAGATTGTCATGTCACAAAACAGATCATTCGAGAAAGTATTTATAAAATACTTTTTTTTTTGTAAAAAAAATGCTTTTAGAAAAGAAGTCGTACTTGATAATTTTATTTGGAAAGTGTTTTTAATAAACAATTTGTATTTGGTTAATTTTTTTTCAAGAAATGTTTTTGAAAGGTAAATGACGACACAAGGCATGTATCAACGTATTTTTACCACTAAAATTATTTTATAAAGAGAATTGATTTTTAATATTTATTATAATATTTTTAATTGAAATTTATTTTAATTTAATTAAAAAGTACGTACTATTAAATTGTCAATCAACATTATGAAATGTTCAAGACTATCAACGATATTTTTGATTTAATTAAAAGAAAAAAAAAAGTAAGAAATAAAATAATAATATATAAATTATAAAAAAAAATTTATAATATATCTATGAAGTATAAAATTTTAAAATCAAACTTATAAGATATGTTGATTAATCAATAAGGATTTTTTGATATGTATGTATGTATGTATATATGTATGTATGTATGTATGTGTAAGTGATAGGGATACTAATGTAATCTAATGGTAGTGAACTTTTTGTGTGTGTGCGTGAAAGTAGTACAATTTTAAGCGTATAAGAAAAAAAATATAGTTATTATTACATATATACTGACATGTTTACTAATATTTGCTAAAAATCTCAATTATTCTCAAAATTTCATTAAATCTCAACATTTAGCCTTTGAAGATGCATATAAGTTAAGTTAGATACGTCAAACAAATACATGTATTAGTTAAACTAATTAACATGTTTTAAGGGATTAGTTAAATTAATTAGCATGATTTAAGGGATATAACAGCTAAACAAGCATTAATATAGCAATTAACCTAACTAATTATGGTAAAAACTGAATAATATCTCACGATACGTGATAATTAGTTTGTTATTCCACCATTTTAAACAAGAACCTTTTCATAATCAGTTTTTAGGTTGCAAAAAGTTCATATGTTCTTTCAAAAAGATTCATACGATCTCTTTTTTTTTTATTTGTTGATTTTGTTTCATGAATTGCAATGAAGGTTCATACATTCCTTCAAAAAAAAAAAAATCATAGGACATTTTTTTTTATTATTTGTTGATTCTGTTTCATCAATTGCAATGAATATTTCTGTGTTCTTACGTCATTCTGCCATTTGGATGAACGATATTGTACCATAATCACCAATCCCTTTCGTTGCCGTTGTTCGATATGAAGGGGAACAAGATCAATACAGGTTGCAAAAATAGTAAAGTTAAGATTGGGCAAAATTATAAGAACTAGTGTATTGTTATTTCAGTCATGACATGGTATGCCATTGAGCATTCTTTGCAATTGATATGACAAAAAAGATACGTATCTTATTTATGCGAAAAAAGATCTGACAAAAAAAAATTTATATCTTGTTTAACGTTACAAAAATTTGTATCTTGTTTATTCATTTAACGTAAAATTGATATTTCTATTTTTTTGTTATTTTTAGTATGCTGAGATATATATTTGGTCTAACTAGATACATTTTTCCTTCATCTTGTATCTCTGATTCGGGTTGTGTATATATATGTGTGTGTGTGTGTGTGTCTTGGTGTTTTAGTTTTAATGATATCAACATACCAAAAATACATATTTGGAGTGTTAAAGGTACACATTATGCATGATTGTACATATATGTATCTCTCGTTAATTTTTTCTGTCCGATAAAATACATCTTAATTTTTTAACATATTATCGTTGAAAATACATATAATTAACATGAGATACATTCTACAGATTCTTTAGATAATTTTTTTCCTTAATATTATTCTCATTTTAAAAAAAAAAGAAAGAAGAATAGTGAATAGATACAAACAAATGCTAAATTTCACGTAATATTTTTTGTTGTTTTCGACCTATGAACAAATAGATAAATGACATCAAGAATCTTAATAAAGACACTAACCAAAGAACTCTTTTTTGTCTTTATTGATGATATACTTTATGTAAGGATAATGTAACGCAGTTGTTCGAGTGAATGTTTATTTGTATAGAGTTGTTTAATATTAGGACTTTACTTAAATGAGTGGTGCAGTTGTTTTAAATTAGGAGTCCTTAGCAGTAATGACTTTGGAGTCTTATTCTCCAAAACACTCTTGTATATAAATTAGGTGTATATATATGTATCTCTTGTTATTCCATATTTTTAAACAAAAATTCTTTCAAATTTTGTTTTCAATTATAAACAATGACCTTTTTATTGTTTTTTATTGATTTTGTTTGAAGTAATTGCAATGAATATATCAGTGTTGTTATATCATTCCGACATTTGGATTAACGATATAACATACAAGGGTTAAATAATTCAATCCAAAAAAAATTAAATTAAATTAAATTAAATAATGCGAGATACATATAAATACAACACAGTCTTCATACACTATATGTATCTTAAAGTTTACTAATATGTATCTTTAGTATGGTGATTTGACTTAAACTTAAAAATAAGAGATACATATAAAACTTAAATAGATGACAATAGATACAAGATATTGAAAAAGTATCATGTATGTGTAAATATGTATTTAAGCCTGAAATTACTCAAATCTGAAATAAAAAAAGATACGTAAATTCACAATAACACAGAACTAGTTATACAAAAGATTAAAATGTATATGTTGTTTTACAGAATATGCATCTTTAGTATAAATATTTGAATCAAAATAAAAAAATAGTGTGGGATACATGCAAACCAAACTCGTACACAATATACATCTTTAAATTTACTAACATTATCTTTAATATGTTTATTTCATTAAAACTTAAAAAACAAGAGATACATATAACAACAAAAATAGAGAACAACATATAGAAGAAAATGCTCTGAAGGTCTCCATAGATCTTGAATTTTTATTTTGAGATAAAAATACACAATTTTTTTCCCAGTAACTTAATGATTAAAGAGTATTTCCAAGGTGAGTGTAGTTGGATTTTTTCTTCCTCAAAAAGATATATGACTTTAAATCAATTGATTATTGTATCATCTTTTGTCGGAGATTCCAATTATTTTTTTGCTTCGCTCAGCAAAATATTATTCCATTACAAGGTTTATCCAAAGTACGATAACGGAAAACCAGCCGAAAATAACCTCACCAAGAATAATTTTCTAACTTTACCCATAAATCGAACACAAAAACATCATCATCTTTAACACAAAACTCCAAACAATCAATCGGGTGATCTAAAGGGATATGATGTTTAATTTGATTTTTGAGAAAAAAACATTGAACATAATAAGAAAAAAGCGAAGATGAATTTAGGAAAAAAATTCTTTGATTAAAAAATGTGAAGAAGAAGAAGAAGAAGAAAAAATTGTGGGATAAAATCGCGACAAAAAATTTTGGCGTTAATATAACTATTAATGTAGGAAGAGTTTGTAAAAATAAAATTGAAAAAAAAAATGTTTTAGGATGTATCTTCATTTTTAACCTAAATTAATAAAAGTTGAGATATTTATAGTTTTTTCAAACTGAAAAATTTTTTTAGTAATTTTCAAAATAAAATTGTGCTTTTATGAAATTTTTCCTATTATTAATCGGAAAAAGAGGGAGAGCTATAATGCATGAGATAATGTAATCTGGACCATAAGTGCATTTGGGCCAATGTCGTTGGGCCGACACTCGCACTGAAGTAAATCCATATTCATTGTGGGATGTGCAAATTCAGAGCCCACTTTCATTTTGAACCAAGATTTGCTCTTTCTTTTCCGGGAAATATAACACGTTCCGTCCAGGAAATTGCATGTCATAAATTCAAATATGAGTGGCTTAAATTTTTTATCCAAATAAGAATATCTTTGAAGAATAGTTTTTCTTACTTTCTAATATACTAAAAGTACCATTTTGCCCCTCTACATCTCAACTATATTTTAAAACTTTTCATACTCATTTATCTCTCAAATTTTAATTTTTATTATTTTTACTTTTTGTTTTTTCCTTTAATTTTATTATTCTATGTTTTTATTATTTTCACTTTTTAGTATTTCTTTAATTACATTTTCATGTTTTAATTCATTTGTCTCAACCTTTATTTTTTTCTATTTTTTCTTTTTTCTCAAACATTATCTATTTTTTTTATTTTTTAATTCATTTGCCTTTAACCTTTTTTTTTTTAATCATTTCTCTTTTTTCCCCTCATTTTTCTCAAACGTTATTTTTATTTTTTCCTTTCACTTTTTATTTTCTCA
>NC_061118.1:148254289-148277408 GCF_002878395.1 Capsicum annuum
TAATTCTTCGCTTTTGTTAATATTTATTTTTTTTCTTGCCTTTTTTTCTCACTATCTTTTTTTTTACTTATCTATTTTGTTTGATTTTTTTTTTTTCAGTTCTCATTTTTTTCCCCTCATTTTTCTCAAACTTTATTTTTATTTTCCTCTCATTTTTATTTTTTTCAATTTTTTAGTTCTTTGCTTTTTTCATGATCTTTATTTTTTTTCTTTTCTTTTTTTTTTCCTCAATCTTTTTTTTATTTCTCTATTTTGTTTGATTACTTTTTCCTTTTTTTTCTCAACTTCTATTATATTTTGCTAATAAATAAAAAAATAGATAATTCACAAAGGAATTTTCTTTTTTGACATCAAAGCAAATTTAAGGGCATGAATTGTTGTTACAAAATTTTTTGAAAATTCTTAAGATAAGTCGTATCTCTAAGGCAAGAGTTGTAAAATATCTCATAAATAAAGACATAATATGATAGTGTCAACTCTTACCTGTGGGGCATGATTTATTACTTGAAAGTCCTTGAGCAAAGTCTTGCTTCTAAGGCAAGAGTTGTAGAACATCCCATAAATGAAGACATAACGTGGTAGTGTCAATTTTTGCCCGTGGGACATAATTTATTATTTGAAAGTCTTTGAGCTAAGTCTTGCCTCTAAGGCAAGAGTTGTAGAACATCTCATAAATGAAGATACAACGTGGTAGTGCCAACTCTTGCCCGTGGGGCATAATTTATAGTTTGAAAGTCCTTGAGCTAATTAAGTTTTGCCTCTGAGGCAATAGTTGTAGAACATCTCATAAATGAAAACATAACGTGGTAGAGTCAACCCTTGCCCGTGGGACATAATTTGTAGCTTGAAAATCCTTGAGCTAATTAAGTTTTGCCTTTAAGGCAATAGTTGCAGAACATCTCATAAATTAAAACATAATGTGGTAAAGTCAACTCTTGCCCGTGGGGCATAATTTGTAGTTTGAAAGTCCTTAAGTCAAGTATTGCCTCTAAAGCAATAGTTGTAGAACATCTCATAAATGAAAACATAACGTGGTAGAGTCAACTCTTGCCCATGGGACATAATTTGTAGTTTGAAAGTCCTTAGGTCAAGTCTTGCCTCTTAAGCAATAGTTGTAGAACATCTCATAAATAAAAACATAATGTAGTAGAGTCAACTCTTGCCCGTGGGGCATAATTTGTAGTTTGAAAGTCCTTGAGCTAAGTCTTGCCCCTAAGGCAATAGTTGGAGAACATCCCATAAATGAAAACATAACGTAGTAGAGTCAACTCTTGCCCGTGTGGTATAATTTGTTGTTTGAAAGTTCCTGAGCTAAGTCTTACCTCTAAGGTAAAAGTTATAAAACACCTCATAAATCAAAATACAATGTGGTAGTATCAACTCTTGCCCATGAAACAGAACTTGTTGTTTGAAAATCCTTGAGTTAAGTCTTGCCTCTAAGGCAAGAGTTGTAGAGCATCTCATAAATAAAGACATAGCGTGGTAGTATCAACTCTTGCCCATGGGGCATAATTTATAGTTTGAAAGTCCTTAAGCTAAGTTTTGCCTCTAAGGCAGTAGTTGTAGAATATCTCATAAATGAAAATATAACGTAGTAGAGTCAACTCTTGCCCGTAAGACATAATTTATTGTTTGAAAGGTCCTTGAGCTAATTAAGTCTTGCCTCTAAGGCAATAGTTGTAGAACATCTCATAAATGAAAACATAACGTGGTAGAGTCAACTCTTGCCCGTGGGGCATAATTTGTAGTTTGAAAGTCTTTGAGCTAAATCTTGCCTCTTAGACAATAGTTGGAGAACATCCCATAAATGAAAATATAACGTGGTAGAATCTACTCTTGCCCGTGAGGTATAATTTATTGTTTGAAAGTCCCTGAGCTAGGTCTTGCCTCTAAGGTAAAAGTTATAAAACATCTCATAAATCAAAATACAATGTGGTAGTGTCAACTCTTTCCCATGAAACATAACTTGTTGTTTGAAAGTCATAAGTCTTGCCTCTATAATGTAGTAGTGTCAACTTTTGTCCATGAAATGTATCTTATTATCAGAAAGTCGTAAGTCCTGCCTTTATAATGTGATTGTATCAACGCTTACCCATGAGATGTAACTTGAACGAAAGAAATCGAAAAAAAGAATAAAAATAATAAAAATTATGGAAGAAAAAGAAAATGAAGAAAAGTGTAAAAAAAATATAAATCAAAGCAAATGTAGAAGTTGAGAGAGAATAGGAAAAAAATAAAGGTTGATTAAAAAAAATTAAATAAAAATAAAGTTCGAGAAAAATTTAAAAAGAAAAAAAGAAAAGAAAAAATAAAAATCAAAGAAAAATAAAAAAGTTTTTTTTTTTTTAATAAAAATTGACGTTGAAAGGTGTAAAAAAAAATAAGGGTTGAGAAAAACTAAAAAGAAAAAAAAAAAGAGAAAATAAAAAATAAAAAATAAAAATAATATAAAAGAAAAAAAAGTTGAGAGGAAAGAAGGAAAAAAGTAAGGGGAGAGAAAATCAAAAATAAAAAGAGAAAAGAAAAAATAAAAATCAAAGTAAAATTAAAAAGAGAGAAAAAAGTTGAAAGATATAGATATGGAGTTGTTATCATGAGAATCACTTATGTAATTTACTATATTGATCAGGGGTAATTTCGTCCAAACAATATGGGTTAACAAATAAAGATTATTTTAACAAAACGTTTTTATTTAGGGCTAAAATTTGAAAATCACCCTAATTTGGATCTATTTTTGAGATTCTCCCCGTTCCATCTCAAGTTATCTGTGTGATTTTTTGAAAATAAATTTCTCTAATTATATGCCAATCTAGATGCCCATAATAAAATTAATTAAATTTTTCTATTTTATTCTTAATTGTAATTATTCGTGAAGACTAATTGTATAATTTCTTTCAATGTAAGTCCATGTAGTGCAAACTCGGAGTTACAAGTTTCAATTAGTATCACCAAGGGAGATTATAGTAATGGTGTGCATTGGTCGGATCGGGTCGGGTTTATGTGTTATTGGTTCGGTTTATCGGTTTTCGATTTTTAAATATGTAAAACCAATAACCAACCAATAAGATATTTTCTGATCGGTTTTGGTTTATCGGTTTTTGGTCCTTAACGATTCGATTTAACCAATAAGAAAATACTTATAAAATAGAAATAGTAACAACTTACGTAAAAATAAAATCTTAGTTATCACCAAAATCCTATGCAATGTATTTTAATTTAAAAGAATCTTCAAATGCTTCAAACTTTCCAATACGATAATAACTGAGCTTTATATTGTGCCTTTGATATCCTGAATAGGTTAATACTTTGTGAATTACTAAATTGTGAATAAGTCTTGCATATATATATATATAGAGAGAGAGATAACATAAATAGGGATAAAACAATAACTTAGTGTATCCATATTGGGTTATTGGTTTAACCGATAACTCAATAAGCTAAAACCGAAACCGAACAGTTAATCCAATAAATTTTTTTATAAAACTAATAAAAAACTGTTAACCCAATAACTCAATATCAATAACTCAATAATATTTTTATCAATTTAATTTATCGATTGATTCAATCTTTGCCCATCCTAAATTATAGTGTTCGTTCTAAGAGCTATTTTTGTTGTATAAAGTGTACTGCTGTCGTGGGTTGTCATAAATACTACTGATAAATTACTTCATTTAGTTATCCATCTACACTTCATGTAGCCCACTTCCATAAGCATATACCATAGCCACTGCTTTTTTTTATTTTTTGGTTAAATGATATGATTCATTAATAATAATAACACTAGTATTGCTTAGCATTGTACATCATAGAAAAGCACCAGGCTGCGGAAGATGTCCCTTAGTGGAACTGTTCGGGTTAGAACTAATACTGCTAACATACCACTACGAATAATAATATTACAAACATTAGTACATATTGTAGGTCCTACGATTGCACCGTTCACTGTAGAAGAAGTTCCATCTTTGTCTAGACCGAGAGTTTTCAGAATAAACAAAGGTGGAACTATCCATTCCTCAAAAAGTTGTTTTCTTCCCTTCCTTCTACCATACTTAGCTAGCTTATCCGCAACCTTATTGAGAGTCCTACTTTCATGGCACACCAGCGTGTTCTCCAGCTCCCAATGAAAACCCCTGCACATATTAATTATATTGTTATCAGTTTCTTGGTTCGACGTACATGCATTAGCTAATTCATTAGAGTCAGTTGCAATTATAAGCATGTTGAATCTCACGTGCTTAGCCATTTTTAACCCTAGAAATAGGGCCATGGTTCCAGCTTCTAATGGGTTTCGTACACTGATTCGGCCATTGAATCCCTTTACCCAGCTGCCAGTGTTGTTAACATAATCATAGGCCCCGTCTATATTTAATTTCAATCCCACAGATGGAGGCATCCATATCTGCGTATGTACGTTGCTATTATTTTTGAAGTTACCTGTTAGGAAGCAAAATTCCATTGCACTCACGTAAGGTTGTTCTAATGATAGTGGAGTATTTTTGTTGTTAAACAATAGGTTGTTTCTTGTAATCCAGATACTCCATAGATAAAAGGGAAAGATTTCATTCCATTGCATGTGTTTTCCTATTCTAATGTTCTTTATCGACCAGCTGCAATACTCAAGCCATTTTCCAGTGGCCGGTCAACAGTGGGATGGTATAGATGATGGAGGCCATATTAATATTTTCCCAGAATAGAAGTGTTTTAGGGCAATGAAGAAATATATGGTCAATGGTTGGGGGCAGTATTTGCAAAGCGGATCAACTTCCGTACCTATATATCTTAGGTAGGAACTTGTGGGGAGTCTTTCATGATAGCATAGCCAAATAAAAAACTTTAGTTTGTTGGGACATTTTAATCTCCAAATTCAGTTAAAATTACGAGTGATGACTTCTGGTGGCTTAAGGTAGTTGCTAAGGAACTTTTGGTAGACCCCCCCCCCCCCCCCCAACGGATCGGAGAACCTGCTTTGTTAAAAATTCTCCATGCCAGCTTGGCATGCAAAGCCTTGTTCCTAAGGGAAGCTTTATGCATACCTAGCCCACTGCTGGTGCTGCTTTTGTTGTTGATAAAATAGTTTATTTAAAACATTGAAGTTTAAATAGAAAATCATCAACTTTGTTTCGATGTCAAAGTACACAAAATCCATTAAAATCTTCTTTGAACTATTTTTTTCTCTTCTTCTTCTTTTTTCAAATTCTTTGAATTAGTTGGATTCTAATTTTAAACATTTAAATGAAAGTCAAATAAACCTTTATGTGTTCTTTGTTTTTCAAAAATTAAATTGGAAGTACATATTGTCATTTGACCAAAAGTTTAATGTATCTTTTCTTTGTCATTGATTTATTACCTATGAGTTGCAATAATTAACTTTCGCACTATGCCAAAATTTCAAACCCCACACTTTTCATATTGTAAGTGATTGGTTGGAGGTTAACGCAGGCAGGCACCCAGGGGCTACTGGGAAATTGATTTTAAACTTTTCCGAATCAAACGAATGGAAGATTGCATTATTTGAAAATATTAATAAGGAAAAGATAAACTTTGGAGAGATAATTGGTGAATATGGCCTTTAAAGTGCAGAGAATGTGGCATAATTAAATAGCTCCAAATTACTATGTTCGACGTGTCTCCTAATACTCATTCAAGGAAAAAAAAACACTTTTTTTGAAACTTTTGTTTTTAATTATTTTATGGAAAAGGGTTAAAAATACTTCTGAACTATTTGAAATGGATCAAAAATATCCTTCGTTAGTTTTTTGGCTCAAAAATATCCCTTCGTTAAATATTTGGTTCAAAAACACTCCTCCCTCTAACAGACTTCCACCAAGCATGCCACGTGTGTAAAAAAGTCACCTGGACACTCCACATCATCAGCCACGTGTAAAATAAACTCTAAAAATAATTGATGCATCTAGGGTTCTTGATGATCAACTGATCTATGGGATCAGCAGTTGTCACTCTGAGTTTTTTTAGGAAAGCAACTATTGTGGCTTCAACAATCTGAGTTATCTTTGTTTAGCTTATTCGATTCTTATACTTGCTTATATCAAAGTTTACTAATTCATGATGAAGATTGTTCTTTTTTTTCTGTATTAAACTACGTTATTTCATGTAAATGCATTGATTAAATTCAGAAATTATTATTACTATAGCTGGAAAGTTGAAGGCTTCATAAATTTCACATTCTTATTTATAATGGGGGCTTCAGAAGCGCCCTACAACTTTTATCCGGTGAGGGTTCATGTCAAATCTTGGCGAAGTCACTCTTTACTTTGTTATGATTGACGGTATATACAGATAAAGGGTTTACCAGGTTACATGCTTTTCGTGGCTTACATAGTGTTCTCCGCAGAAATTAAAAAAGTGTATAATTTATGCCATTTATTGGTCTGTAATTGCCAACAACCTGAAGAACGCAGAGAGTTGTTGGTGATATACCCGTTTTAATAATTTTACCTTTTGGATGAGTCTTTTTTTATTGGATTAAGTCCCGTTATAAATTAGATTGAGGGAATTAAAAGAGTGATTTTAAGTGTGGACGATGATGTGAAGTGTTTAGGTGGCTTTTTCTACACAGGTGGCATGCTAATTAGTGGAAAGTTTGTTAGAGGGAAGGACATTTTTGAGCCAAATATTTAACGGAGGAGTATTTTTAAGCCAAAAACCTAAGGAATGATATTTTTTATTCATTTTAGATAGTTCAGGGGTATTTTTTTACCATTTTTCAATTATTTTATTTGAAAATCAAGGTTCAACTATGGAAATTTCAAATTGTATTTACACTTGCTTATTTTCACATTTACTATTTCTATTCTCATATTTTACACTAATTTTTTTATTTTTTATAAAAAATAATCCCATTTAGATTACATTTCATATCATTTTTAGAAAAAAAAATATTTTTAAAACATAGTATTATAATCAAACACAACTTTAACTTCAAAACAATCAAACCAAATGAAAAAATGTGTAATAATTTGTATTATATTAGCTCGTATATGAAATTTAATCTATGACATTATGTTATTATTACTTATTTTGATATATGTTAGTATTTTTTTTTTAGAACAAAGATAATTATATGTTTAAGATAAATTAGTTAAGTTATGATTTTGTTAGTTTTAAGATTTTGGGGAATAAGTCATAGTTAGAAAAAATACATTCAAATTCTATATATTTTTTTTCTAAAGTATGATTAGATACTGCCCAACTCCAATCTCAAAAAAATTCAAATAAAGTGATTTTATTTTATTTTGATGATTAAATTAAAGGCCCGCTAAATATTATTTTTTTACATAAAGTATGATCGAGCACCATTTCCAACTTCAAATGGTTTTGTGGATGTGATATGCATGTGTTTTTGTGTGTGATACAACGCAGCAGTGGAATACACTAATTAAAGCCTAGGGGGGAAATTCAAATGGTTAAAGCACCAAAAATTGAGATCAGCTACGAAAGAGTGAAATTCAATTTACGTGGTATGAATATTGATTGACGGCAGGCTGTTAGCATCTAATTTAACAATTCTTTTAATTTTTTTTAAACATTCTCCTGAATATCTTTACTCTCTCACTTCAAATACATCTCGAACTCTCTCGTGCTTCCATCAATGTCCAAATATTCGTTGCTCAATTTCTTCTAGCGTATTACAAAGCAAACTGTGTCCGATACGCTAACAATAATTTTATTCCGTATTAAAAAATTATAAAAAGATAAATAAAACAATTAACGGATTGAGTTATGACCTCCTTTTAACCCAAATAAATTTGGATTGATTTGAATCTTGACCCGTCTTAACATACCCAGATATAACTCAACCCCTGCAATTGTTACCCCTACTAAAAGTGATTCATATTGAATCCATATATAGACAAGTTACATGGAAGAATTCGAACTTTTTTATGCAACTGATAATCCCGCCATTTGTTGGGAACCAAGGCTGCATTTGTTTTTTTTAAGATTCAGACGTCTGAATCTGAATACATATCTGAATGATTAAGATGCTGTCTCTAGATCTGAAAACTAAATGATTAAGACTATTTGTTTTTCAACATCTGAATGTGCAATTTTTTTATTTGTATATATAATAAAATAAAAAATATAATTCAAATAAAAAATTAATTATATATTAGAAAAGTATGTAATTTAATACAACAAAATTATTATTTGATTGAGAGAAAACATTATGTTTGTTAGTGATAGTGAAGATGGTTTATAATGGTGATTGCGATGACAATGATTGATGTTAGTGATTAATAATGTTGGTGGTGATAGTTGTGATGGTTGGTATTGTAGTGACTGTTATGATGGTAGTGATTGATGGTGATGGTGGTGGTTGTGATGTGACGTTGCTTGATGTTAGTAGTTTGAGGTGTTGATTGCGTTAGCTGAAACATGAATACATGAGGGTTGACAATGTGTTGGTGCTAGTTGAAGATGTTGTTTATTGTGATGTGGAGATAGTTTTTAGTAGAGATAAATTATAGAGATGGTAGTGGTTGAAGTGGTGGTAGAGGTGGCGTTACTAGTGATAGTGGTGGTGGCGGCCGAAGAATGTGTGGAGGTTGTGATGTATTAGTGGTAGTTAGTGGTGGTGCTAGTTGTGGTAGATGAGTAGGTCGGTAGCAGGGGCGGACCCACGTGCTTTTTTGGGTGCTTCGGCACCCACTAAATTCGGCGTAGAATATGTATAATTATCTAAGAAACAGTAAAAAAATGGTATATTATAAAAAGAATCACTCAGCGTAGAATAAGTATAATTATATAATAAACAGTTAAAAAAATTGTATAATATATAAAAAAGCACCCAAAGAACTAAAACATGGCTGAGTGCTTTGGCTTTAGATGTAACTTTCGTGTCTAGCGTCCTGAGATCATATTTTTTTAATAATTTTTTTTGTAACTTAACAGCTACATTAAAGCACCCACAACCTTTAAATCCTGGGTCTGTCACTGATTGGTAGTAGTGATTGGCCGGTAGTGGTTGATGGTGGTGGTGGTGTTGATGGCAGTGGTGACGGTGAATTTAATTAGAATAATAGAGGTAGTAGGTGTGGTAGCAGTTAACAATAGTGGTTGGTAGATTTGTTGTTGATGGTGGTTGTAATGGTAGAGGTGGTTCGTGGTGGTGGGTGGTGGTTGATAATAGTGATGGTGGCAGAGATGGTGACTGCTGATTATAAATAGAGTGGTGAATATAATCCAACACCAAAATATCTTTTCAGACTTATTAAGACTTGATTCTAGATCTGAATATTAAAACCTATTCAGAGCTAAAATCTTAATAAAAAAACAAATGCTCTTAATGGTATGAAGTTTGAACCATTTAGATTCAAATATTTACTAAGTGTAAACAAATGAGTTTCAAGTTAACTATGTAAAGGCCTAGAATTAGAAATGAGGAATGAAATTGGATCGAGTAAAATGTTGATTATTTTATTCGAGATTCAAACTCAACTAGTATTTGGTTAAAAGGGAGAATGAAATTGAAAGAAGAGGCCTATTGAAGAAAATGCTTGTTACCCTTGTCTTCTTGTTGAGTCTAAAACTTTCCATTTTTGTTTATAAAGGATTATTATGTACACGAAATAAGGTGATATATATATATATATATATATATATATATGAATAAAAAAATAACCTTTTAAATAAAATAATGTAAAAGAAAGTCAAATAATTTTGTAATTAATATAGTTTTTTTTGTTTTTTTTTAATAATAATAAATCATCATCTGCATATTAATATAGTATTTTATATTTTGTTTTGATGGTCTGAAGAGGATGCGTTAAGGCCCTAAAGAAAAATGATCTTTTAAAATAAAATAATAAAAGTCAAATATTTTTTAATAGTGTATTTTTTTGTGGGGGATGGGCGCGGGGGTGGGGGTAGGGGTGGAGGGAGATCCACTCCTCTTCATTTTTTAGCTCTTTAATTTCTCCAAGTTTCTACTTGGATCATTGACACATGAATGTTAAATTTAATCGTTAAGATTTGATTATTTAAATTAAAATCTTTAATTATGATTTAGATAATAATAAAATTATACTATTTGATTTCAAAAATTATTATAATTTCATAATCCTAACAATATATTATTTTGTCCATAAATATATGTTAATTTTTTTATTGCATTTATTTTTTTAAACTCTCTCTTTAACAATTAACTTTAGAAAATTTATTTTCACAGTAAAAAAATTTGGAGAAAATAGGTGAAATAATAGGCTCTCCTTTAGCAACTGTTTAAAGAAAAATTTTCCAAAAATGGCAATAAAAAATTAATTTATAAAATAAAATAAAAGGTGTATCCACTTAGAAAAAAAAATTAAGAAGAAAACTTGTTTTTCTATATTTATGGATAAAATAATAATATATTGTTAGGATTATGGAATTATAATAATTTTTTAAATCAAATATTATAGTTTCATTATTGTCTAAGTCACAATTGAAGATTTTATTTTAGATAATTAAAATTTAATTATTAAATTTAGTTTTTTGTCATGTGTTAATGATTAAAAGTAGAAATTGGGGAAGTTGGAAATATAAAAGTCCTTCTCACAAAGACGAGCGTGTGTGTCACGTCGAGGAAAAGTCCGTAAAGGTAAATGTGGACAAGGAAAATTAATGGAGTCGTCTTGCAGACGACAAAGAACACACAGTTGAAAAGTTGTTGCAGGTTGCTACTTTTCCAACACACTAGGAGTATTAGTTTTGATTGGTCTAAAATAACTACATTTTGTTATTTCTTTGTACGTACACATACAGCAAAGAAACCCTTTTTATAACAATTGATAATTCTTTTTCCTTTTTTTGTCCTTACTTATACATAACTAGTAGTGCTATTGTCAAATTAAACCACGTTCTCCCTCCAGTCATTTTACTTATTTATCGTACTAATAAAAATAATTATTTTTCTCTAGTTTTATTTTATTTTTATTATTAATATCAAAATGCATTTCCTAAAATTTGAATTTCTTATATTTAAAGTTGATATACTAAAAATTATTCATTTATTGAGGTGTGTCATGGCCATGCCAAAAATGAACAATTAAAATGGATGGAGTAACAATTTTTCTTGAGTAGATGATTGTAAAGAAAAAACAAAAAATAGCTAATGTAGACCCATCACAAACAAATACTATGTACTATGATTCGTGAACAAAAAAGAAAGAAAGAAATAGGAGCCCAGTGTAAGTACGAACAAGCTGGAAAAGTAAGAATAGAGAGGTAGCCAGCTCTGTCTGCAACCATATACTATGTTCTTTTGTTTGCATGACTCCATTTCCCTTCACATTTTCTTCTCCATTTTTAACCACGAAGATACTCCACATCACTCCTAGTAGTGTGGTAAATTGAGAATATCGGGAAAAGTTGCAAGAGAAAATAAATTAGGCCCCCTTTAGCCCAAATAAATTTGAATCAGTTTGGGTCTTGACCCGTTTTAACCTACCCAAATATAATGATAATGCAACCCGAGCAATTGTCATCCCATCTAAAAGTAATTGATGTTGAATACACATATATACATGTTACTAGTTGCATAAGATCCGTGTCCAAACTGGTGATAAAGAATATACAATTTAATTTTAGAAAACAAAATAACTTAAATTACATTTTCTATTACATGATTAATTTAATTTAGTGATACGTTGATTTTATCTTGGATGGTAAGTCATTATGATTATTAAATTTTTTTTGCTATATTTGGATAACTTTTAAATGACTTTATTTATGAGAAAGAAAATATGAAAGATAATTAGCAAACATATAATTTAATTTAAAATAAATAAATGGTGTGGTCAAAATGTTCTAATTTATTTTTTTTCATATTTGATAGATTTTTTAAAGAAAAAACATTTTCTATAGAAAAATAAAGTCCTTTAGGACTTACAAAAATGACTTCCTATAAGTAGAAAAATAATATTCTATATTTCACATTAATTCATTGAGTCATTTGCTCTTCAATATATTTTGTCTTCACCCACCGATAGCTCTTATCCCTTCCACCCCGATACCTCACCTCTCATACTTATCTAAATTATATATAAATAATTTTTAAATAATATTTTACTAACATACCAAATATAAGAAAATAAGTAAAAAACACACTAATTTTTTGAAAATATTTTTAAAATAATACCTTTTTCATTGAAAAACTTGTTTGTACCAAACATGCACCTAAAAAGTGAATAAGTATTATTAGAAAATAATAAATACTTTGATTAAAAATGAGATTATAACTTCAAAGTTGCACAAATTTTATCAAAATGTAAAAAAGTAAATATGCATTCTAGCTGTTTCATTTTATTCACCAGGTAACTTGACCTCGACTCTCCTACAAGAGTGCTTGTTCTCTTGTCAGCCAGAGAGGGTCTAGTACTTCTACCCCCACTTTAAGCTCCTGGAGCTGGATCTGGCATTCTAATATTCCCCCTAAGTTACAATTCTTTCGTTGGTTGTTGGAACATCAGAGTCTTCCTACTAAAGCTACCTTGGATCATAGGGGCATAAACATTAACACCACATGTAGGTCCTCTTCCCATCCTTATGAGGATATCTCTCACATCTTCTTCTTTTGCACTAGTGCATCCTTCATGTGGACAAACCTAGTTCAGGCCTACTGAGGTAACCTTTCAATCACGATTTAGCATCTCCAGGTTACCACCTTTGATAACATATTTTCTTGGTCCACTCTCCTTCCTTACTGCCTTTGGCATATCTGGAAAAATAGGAACAACAACCTCTTCAACCACCTTTATGGTCATCCCAGTTTTAGAAATGCCTATACTGAGGCAGTAGGATTCTTGCACTTATCCAATCATAACTCTCCAGCCCCTCGTATGTCTGTTTCCTTATGCTGGACGCCCCTCCCAACTCTCAATATAAACTTAACACTGATGGGGTTTGTAATGGTAATACGGCAAAAGGAGAAATTGGGGAAGTGGTTCGTGAATCCAATGGGAACTGGGTAGGGGTTTTCAACCAAAGTTTTCACCAGACTACTAATACTCATATGAAGCTCTTAGCCTTATTTAAGGGCTTCAAATTAGTTTATGATCAAAATTAGTTTCCTGTTGAGATCAACACTGACACCCAACTAATTATTGTGATGCTACAACATGTCCACTTATTATATAAGTCCATTCTTAATGCTAGCAGATCCCTAATATGAAGGACGGGTGCTCCACCAATTTGACACAGCTATATAGAGAGTAAAATAGAGTTGTGGATGCTTTGAACAAGGACGGATTACTGACTATGTGTTTTTGGATGTCCCACCCCCTTTTGTAGCCCGTGAAGTTTGGGCGGATAAGATAGGACCTTGCTACCGCAGGAATGTTTTACCATCTGTACCTTCCTCTGGGAGTAGCCTACATGTTTTTGTACTTGAGCCAGACTAGGCTCATGAACTCATGTAATTATTACTATTTTATTTAATGCATCTTGTTAATTTTAAAAAAAAAATTGACCTCGCTTTGCTTAATCATAAAATACCTCGTTAAATTAATAAAATTATTTTTAAAAATAATGAGCAATACATTTTTAAAAATTGCTTAAAAATAAACAATTTTTTTTTTTTTACTTTTTAAGTATAAAGTAAAGTGCTTAAAAACACTTTGTGCCTTTGTCAAATACCTTTAAGAATTAAAATGTGTTTGAAAGTCAAAATCACGTAAAAATAAATCAATTCAAACAACCTTTTAGCCTTTTCAATATTTCTTTTTTCTTTTAAAAAAATGTGGTTTATGTTTATGAGTCGCTTCTTTCCATATTCTACATCACTATATGATCATACCGCTAATTAAGTACATATTTTTTTTAATTGATTTTGACATAATAATTTGCAAGAAATTACTTTTTCTAAAAATAAAAATAAAAAATTAAACAATCTTTGCAGTCTCTTTAATAAAAAAAAGTTCAACATCAGTTCAATTTTAAAAAACTCTAAAGTTAATTACCTCATAAACATATTCACCACAAAGATTTCAAAATATATAAAATACTTAACTCCAATGTTGACAGTAATTATGCTAACAAATTATAAGTGTGGTGCTCTACAAGGAATACATACACATGGAACGTAACGTAAATTATGTACAACGTTTTTTGGGGGAGATTAAGCTAATATTTCTGTACAACATAAATATCTTTTTGCGACATTAAACTATGTACAATGTAACTGTAATATACACTTTTGAGGTTGATACCATGTGCTACCGATTATCTATCGCGATAATTGTAACTTGATTGACAGTGCAAGTTTAATTTCTTCATGATTAGTTCTTCAAAATTCTGGGTTTTTAGTCTGAGGAAGTGATGCGCTTACACTGCCTAACACCAGAACTGCAGTGGCCATGTTTGGTCTGTCTTTTGCTTGCTCCTGGACACACAACAGTCCAACTTGTCTGCATCTCATTACTTCAGACAAAGAAAACGGCTCTCCAACAAATAGATCAAGTAGCTCCAAGCCGGTCCCTTCTTTCCATAGCCTCCACACCTGAAGAATCAATTACTTTCTTGATCAGAAATGATGAACGTGTTGGCAATAATGAAGCTAACATATAATCGGTGAACTTACATATCCAATAAGGTTGAGATGGTTATTCCCTGTTCTTCTTCCCTGTTACTATTTCTAACACCAAAACCAGAAAGAAAAAAAAAGGCTTTTAGCAGAAAATGGAGCAACAAGTCTAAATATAACAAATGAATAGTAATTCAAAGATTTGGGATTTGAGACTTGATACGAGGTGATCTATTTAAATAACAAGAAGAAAAAATTTAATGATACATTTAATGCAATTAATTACATTAACTGGGGGGTGTATAAGAATAATGCAGAATATAGTGTATTAGTCGTGTTTGTATTAGTTATACGTATTTTATTTCTTATACATTATTTGATTTGATATATAAGAAATAATACGTCTTACAAAATTTTTATAAAATAAATGTTTGTTTACAAAAATACCCTTCTTTGATTTTATACATTTTTTTGCAACAAAGTTCTTTTATCATCTCAAACATAATTAGTTTTATTGAACTAGTATATAGAGGTTAAGGATTAATTGCAAGCCCTTCCTCTTTGTGTAGAAATGTTACGCCGACGAATTAGTATAGTTGAAACAAAAATAAAATACAATACGTAAAATTAAGAAATAGTCTCAATTTTTTTTTATATTTTTAAACACACTGGAAACAAAGCAAAAATATGTTATGTTATTTAAATCAACTATTCATTGTTATAAATTAAAATTGTGGGAAAAGAAATTGTGAAATGTTTTAAAAAGATTCACTATTGCAAATTAAAATGGCGGAAAAATGAAAGATGAAAAATTTGAGAGGCAAATCGAGGGTATTATGACCATTTAATAAGTTAATGCATTTGTTAAAGTCTTTGTATTACTAATACATAGGATATTAAATGTATTACCAATACACATTTCAATACACAATAGAGTGTATAACTAATGCAAGCATTAGTTACACATAAGCAAAAAGAACATACCAAACAAGGTACTAGAGTCAGAGCCCCTCCTCATCATAGCCAGTGTCTCACCTCTACCCTCACCTAAAATCATTCATAGTCAGTATCTCACACCTCTGCACTAGAGCATCAGAATCCCTCATCATCATGTGCCCAATGTAATCTCACTTTTTGCATCTTGTTCTCCACTGAAGCCACTCCCACCTTCTCCCAAATAATCTCATCCCTCGCCCTATGTTTTTCTGGTATGATCACATATTCATCGCAACATTCTCATGTCTCACTCTCAGAGGTGGCCCTTGAGTTCAATTGCTTTTGATTTAATATGATATCATCTCCACCACCTTCAACTTTTGGAAATGAGAGTTCTTAACTGGCCAATACTTCGTTCCATAAAACATAGTCGGTCGGACTTCCACTCCGTAGAACTTTCCTTTAAGCTTTAGGGTCACTTTTTTATCACATAAAACTCTTGAAGCGAGCCTCTGTTTCAACCACCCTGCCCTAATACGATGTGTGACACTCTTGTTAATCTCACCATTACCCTGAATCATAGACCCCAAATACTTGAAACTCTCACTCTTATGGATGGCCTAGAGTCCAGCTTCACACCTGCGTCGGCCTCCTGCAATCCATCACTAAACTTACAATTCAAGTACTCTATCCTGGTCCTATTCAATCGAAATCCTTTAGGCTTAAAGGTCTTTCTCTAAATCTCCAACTTATCATTAATTCTTTCCGGGTTTCATCAATCAGTACCACATCATTAGCAAATAACAAACACCAAGGCACCTCTCCTTGACTATGTCGCGTCAAAACATCCATCATCAAGGCAAATAATAAAGGGCTAAGAGTTGATCCTCCGTGCAACCCTATGAAAACAGAAAAGTTCTCCGAATCTCCACATGCAGTTCTCACACGAGTCTCCACGCCATCATACATGTCCTGGATCAACCTAGTGTATGCCGTGGGCACCCCTATAGCCTCCAAGCACATCCACATAATCTCCCTAGTAACTCTGCCATAAGCTTTCTCAAAGTCAATAAATATCATGTGCAAGTCCTTCTTTCTCTCTCGAAAATGCTTCACTAATCTTCTCACAAGATGAATGGTTTAATTAGTCGAGCGACCTGACATGAAATCGAACTGATTCTCAGAGATAGTCAATATCCTTCTCAGGCTCAACTCTACCACCCTTTCTCAAACCTTCATAGTATGACTTAACAACTTACTACCTCTATAGTTGTTGCAACTCTAGATATCTTCCTTTTTCTTATATAATGGAATGATCGTACTCCACCTCCACGCTTCAGGAATTTTCACCACTTTAAAAGTGATCTAAATAACCTCGTCAACCACTCCAAACCTGCCCTGCTAGTGCTCTTTCAAAAATCCACTGGAATCACATCTAGCCCTGTTATCCTACCACGACGCATCCTGCCAATAACCCACTTAACCTCCTCAACCTCGATACGCCTACGATAACCATAATCGCGACACTCCTCAGATTGATCCAAGTCCCCCAACACGAAACCTTTGTCCCCTACGTCATTCAAAAGATTATGAAAATATGACTGTCACCTTTTCCTAATGAGGGCATCCTCAACTGACACGGTATATCCTCTCTCTTGATGCACTTCAGATGGTCAAGGTCATGAGCCCTCCGCTTCTTGGCCTTGACAAACCTAAACAACTTTTTATCCCTGCCTTTCTTCTCTAAAGCCGCATACAAGCTCTTATTTTCTATTATATGATTAATTTAATTTAGTGATACGTTGATTCTGTCATAGGTGGTAAGTCATTATGATTATTAAATTTTTTTCGCTATATTTGGATAACTTTTAAATGACTTTATTTATGAGAAAAAAAGTATGAAGGATAATTAGCAAATATGAATAGACATATAATTTAATTTAAAATAAATAAATGGTGTGTTCAAAATGTTTTAATTTATTTTTTTCATATTCATAGATTTTTTAAAGGAAAAAACATTTTCTATAGAAAAATAAGTCCTTTTAGACTTATAAAAACAACTTGGTATAAGTAGGAAAATAATATTCTATATGTCACATTACTTCATTGAGCTATTCACTCTTCAATATACCTTGTCTTCACCCAACGATAGTTCTCATCCATTCCACCATATACCTCACCTCCCATACTTCTCTAAATTATATATAAATAATTTTTAAATAATATTTTACTAACATATCAAATATAAAAAAATAAGTAAGAAACATACTAATTTTTTGAAAAATATTTTAAAATAACATTTTTCATTAAAAAACTTGTTTGTACCAAACACGCACCTAAAAAGAGAAGTATTATTAGAAAATAATAAATACTCTGATTGAAAATGAGATTATAACTTTAAAGTTGCACAAATTTTATTAAATTGTGAAAAGTAAATATGCATTCTAGTTGTTTCATTTTATTTTACACTAGGGAACTTAACCGCGCTTTGCACAATCATAAAATACCTCGTTAAATTAATAAAATCATTTTTTAAAATATTGAGTGGTCAATTTTTAAAAAGTGCTTAAAAATAAACAATTCTTTTTTTTTTAAAACTTTTTAACTACAAAGTAAAGTTCTTAAAAACACTTTGTGCCTTTGTCAAATACCTTTAAGAAATAAAAAGTGTTTAAAAGTCAAAATCGCATAAAAATAAGTCAATTCAAACAATTTTTTAGGCTTTTCAATATTTCTTTTTTCTTAAAAAGAAAAATGTGGTTTATTCTTATGAGTGTATTTTTGTAGCCTCTTTCCATATTCTACATCACTATATGATCATACCGCTAATTAAGTATATATTTTTTTTGTTTGATTTTGACATAATAATTTGTACTTCTTTTCAAGAAATTACTTTTTCTATAAAAAAAAAGTTAAACAATCTTTGCAGTCTCTTTAATTAAAAAAAAGTTCAACATCAGTACAATTTTAAAAAACTCTAAAGTTAGTTACCTCAGAAACATATTCACCATCAAGATTTCAAAATATATAAAATACTTAACTCCAATCTTGACAGTAGTAATGCTAGGCTTTCTGCTTATGGTACATCTGGAAAGTAAGAAACGACAATCTATTCAAAAATTGCTCAAATAATCCTTCCTTTAATCAAGTTTACTCTGAAGCAGTTGAGTACTTTCATCTAGCCAAGTGCTCCACCAGTTACCATAACCCTCCTGTCTATATAAACATCAAATGGGAACCTCCTTCACCCAATCACTTCAAACTCAACACGGATGGGTCGTGTTTACAATACCGGAATAGGGGCTATAGGAGGTGTCATCAGAAATAGGAGCGGAGACTGAGTCCTGAGTTTTACTAAAGGTTTTCGATTTGGTAAGAACAACCAAATGAAGCTAACAGCCCTCCTTAAAGGCCTGAGAATTGTGGAAGAACAGAAGTTGCCGCCCATTGAAATTAATATTGACTCTGTTCAGGTAATTAATATGCTAAAAAATGGTAACCTTCACTATGACCCCATTTTTCTTTTGTGTAGGTCAGCGTTGAGAAAGATAGGGAACCCACCAGTCCTACGCTGCTACAGGGAGCAGAACAGCATCGCTGATGCATTAGCTAAGCATGGAGCCAACACGGCATTTTTTGGACAGATCAACTATCTGGCAGTTCCTCCTGTGTATGCCCTTAAACATTAGGAACTACCTTTGTTAGGAAGCTAAATCATCAACCTAATGATGATAACGAAACATGCTTCTGTTATGAACCTGACTGGTAGTCAGTTTCTGTGTTTTGTAATATCACTTGGTGTAGAACTCCTTCTATAATATAAGATATCTCCAACTTATCAAAAAAAAAAAAAAAAAAAACAAATTATAACTGTGTGGTGCTCTAGAAGGAATACATACACATGCAACATAACGTAAATTAATTACGACTTTTTTTGGGGAGATTAAGATAATATTTATGTACAACATGATATTTTGTTTGCGAAATTAAACTATGTACGATGTAACCGTAATATACACTTTTGAGGGTGATACCATCAACTACCGACCATCTATAGCAATAACTATAACTTGGTTGACATACAGTGCAAGTTTAATTTCTTCATAATTAGTTGAATACCTATCAGAATCAAAAGTTCTTCAAAATTCTGGGTTTTTAGGCTGAGGCAGTGATGCTCTTACACCGCCTAACACCCAACTGCAGTGGCCATATTTGGTCTGTCTTTTGCTTGCTCCTGGACACACAACAGTCCAACTTGTCTGCATTTCATTACTTTAGGCAAAGAAAACGGCTCTCCAACAGATACATCCAGTAGCTCCAAACTGGTCTCTTCTTTCCATAGCCTCCACACCTGAAGAATCAATTACTTTCTTGATCAGAAATGACGACCGTGTTGGAAATAATGAAGCTAACATATAATCGGTGAACTTACATATCCAAAAAGGTTAAGATGTTTATCCCGTGTTCTTCTTCCCAGTTACTATTCTTAACACCAAAATCAGAAGAGAAAAAGAGAGAGACCCAAAAAAGAAGGTTTTTAACAGAAGATGGAGCTACAAGTCTGAATATAACAAATGAAGATTTGCAAATTCAAAAAATTGGGACACTTTTGAGACTTGATCGATACAAAGGCGATCGATTTAAATAACAAAAAAAGAAAAGAAAATTAGGAGCTATTATTCTCAGACGTGGGAGAGAAAAAAGCTTTTTGCTTTTACTGATACATTTAACGCAATTAATTACATTAATTAAGGGGGGAACAAAGACTACATAAGAAGATGAAAAATAATGGACATTAAGGGGTTGTTTGGTAGAGTATATAAGAATAATGTAGAATCTAGTGTATTATTAATGCTTGTATTAGTTATACTTGTATTATTTATGCATGTATATTATTTCTTATACATTGTTTGATTTGATATATAAGAAATAATACATCTTACAATTTTTATATAAAAGAAATATTTGTCTACAAAAATACCCTTCTTTGATTTTGAACACTTTTTTACAAAAAAGTTATTTTGTTATCTCAACATAATTAGTATTGTTGAACTAGTACATAGAGGTTTAGGATTAATTTCAAGACCTTCGTCTTTGTGCATAACTGTTACACCGACGAATTAATATAGTTGAAACAAAAATAAAATACAAAACGTAAAATTATGAAAGAGTTTCAATTTTTTTTTTATCTTTTTAAAGACCTTCAAAGCAAAGCAAAAATATATTATACTTATTTAAATCAACTATTCATTGTTGTAAATTAAAATGATGGGAAAAGAAATTGTGAAATGTTTTGAAAAGATCCACTATTGCAAATTAAAATGGCAGGAAAAGGAAAAATGAAATATTTTGAGAGGAAAATCGAGGGGTATGAAAGTCATTTAATAAGCTAATGCACGTGTTAAAGTCTTTGTATTATTAATACATAGAAAATTGAGTGTATTACTAATACACACTTCAATACACAATAGAATATATAACTAATACTTGCATTATTTATGCATAGGCAATAAAAAATACCAAACAAGGTACTAAACTACTAGTAATACACATTAATTAATACATACATTATATTTTACAACACATACTACCAAACGACCCCTAATATGTTATTAATTGGAAATCATTACTATTGTAGGCACGCGAACATTACTAATACTTTTAGCATAAAACTCCTAAATTCCCCAAACCGGAGACATTAATATCTACATTTATATGATGAGACTTTTAGTATCTCTTTTTGTTAGTAGATTCTATGAGGAAAAAAACAATAAAACCTTAAAAAAAAAATACAAATGAAGGTCATAGAGAGATATCATATCATCTTTTTTAGAAGCTTCCTTTATATATAGAGAGAGATATTTGTTGATTTGTTACTCCTACTAGTTAGAAGTTATTTAATAGGAGTTTATTTATTTATCTCGATAGTTATTATTTGAAAGTGTAAGACCAACAACTGTTATGTTGTATTGTTACTTAATAAAGAGGGTAATATTAAAAGAAAATAATAAATCTCTCTTTATTTGCTAAAATAATAAGTAAAAAGGAATTCTAATTTTTAGTGTAAGGTTCAAGCAAAATGAAAAGAGAGAGAAAAGGATACTCTCTCAATTCTTTTTTACTTGTTCCTTTGACTTGGAAAATAACTTAAGAACTTAATATATTAAGAGTATAATATCACTACTTTTTTAAAAATAATTTTAAAATACTAAAATATTTTTCATTGAAAAACATGTTTGTACCAAACACGCACCAAAAAAGAGAATAGGTATTGTTAGAAATAATAAATTACTCTAATTAAAAATGAGACTGGAACTTTAAAATTGCACAAATTTTATCAAGATGTAAAAAAGTAAATATTTATTCTATCCATTTCATTTTATTTTACATTTGTTGATTTGATATTCCTATTAATAAGAGGCTATGTAATAAGAGTTTGTTTATTTATCTCGATAATTATGATTTGAAAGTGTATGATCAACAACTATTATGTTGTATAGTCCCTATGTATATATAAAAGTAAAAATATGGAGATAATGATGTGGCATGTTTGTAAAACCACCATTTCCATCTATTTTATTTTTTGGGATTTTTTTGAGATTTTCTTATACATAACCTATTTACTAAATCATTTTAATTGGCAATGCCTTAAAGATTTGAATTGATTTTGAGTAAATCACTTTAATTAGCGAGGCCTTAAAGATTTGAATTGATTGTGAGTAAATCACTTTAATTATCAAGGCCTTAAAGATTTGAATTAATTGTGAGTAAACGGATGAAATCCAAATGTCACAACAATTAAGTAGGAAATTGATATGTCTATATTATTTTTTTATTTAAAGATATTTTGTAATCTAATTTTTTTGATCTTTCATTACCTAAGATCTCCTATTTAAAGTCACCTAGAAGGAAAATTGAATTTGCAAATCTCATTTGATTTCTTTGCTTAAGAATCATTTTCTCATTTTTGTTTTATCATTTTTTTTCTTTATATTTAGCTTCTTAATAACAGATGAAAGAATATCATTGATCTCCGGGGCACTAACATTGGAGATGAATTTGGATTGAAGATGTTATGTTGTCTGAAAATATTGATGGATTAATTTTTAGAACAAACATCACCTCAATTATTCTCTCTTACAAACTTTTACATACTTTGATTTCTTGCTTATTTTTATTATCACTATGAAGTCATATTCATCATCCTCATCACATTTACTATAATGGTGATATTCGGTGAGAATCTTCTTGATAATCGGAAGCAACATGTAAAGAAGAATGCTTTTGAAAATATCAAGACGAACATCAAAGATGGACAAAGAAAGTGAAAGTCTTCCTACCTGAAACGAGAAATTGATCGTTGATATGCCCATGCATGTACGTTATCTAACGATGGAGGTTTAATGCAAGACTTTTTCAGGGATCGAAACTGTTGGAATCTCAAAGATCCCAACGTACAATTTTATTGGAGGATTTTTACCAGAGGATTATTTGCATTTTTTTTAGTTATAGGCTTAGAATAAAAAGGTAAGAAAAACGAAATAATCAATTTTTCCACTATGGTTAAGAATGTGCGTCGTCGTCTGAAAGTGCGGGTTGTGCCATCGGTGTCGGTGGATATGGGAAGTAGTTATAACGGTTCTTATGAACATGCCCATTTATCCT
>NC_061118.1:148280408-148287173 GCF_002878395.1 Capsicum annuum
AAATTTGAAAGCTCATCTTCAAAAACTAATTTTAAAATCATTCTAATGTATTACCAAACAATGTTTCGAAAATATTATTTGAAAGATGAATATACCTAAAATTGTTCTCGTGAATATACCTAAAATTATATGTATTCTTTACTTAAAATTTTATGATACTTAAAACATGTATAACATTACAAATATTTTTTTAATTTTTTTTTTAATTTTTTGATCTTGGTAACTTCACTACAAATAAATAATTTTTTAGTAGCTTTTTTAACATCTCTATTCATTTTAATAAAAATATGATATTTGATCATTACTTGTACACGTTATATTTTTTGATAATTTTTTAGTGAAAAGTGATATAGTAGAAATTATTTATTATTTCCTAGTTGTAGATTTCCTTGTCGTCTAGAAGAGTGGTTGATAGTGCTAGTTTCAATTTTCTGTTGTAGTGGATAACTTTGCAATTGCAGGTGTGCACACTGAAGGTCCTTTGCTCTTGCCTGCAATCGTGGTCCGTGTACGGAAATCCAATGATAATACTGTCATTGGAGTTATCCGTGAGGTGCTAGCGGTATGTATTTTCTGCATTGGTTTGCCTCTAATTTAGATGACATTTTCTTTGCATACCATGACCTTTCTTGTGGGGTGCGTTATTAATATCATGTAGAGAGATTTCTATCTTTATGGGTACTGCCTATAGAGACCTCGTAATCACTTCTTGAGCTGTTGCATAACATTTAAAATGTTAATTAGGAAGTGAGTATTAAATATTTATTTCTCGTGGGCAATGGGAATGACAATATCGAACTAATGAATTAATATTGCATTTTTGTGGTTCGTTTGATATTATGTTTAAAGAAGTAACAAGTGCTATCTCTGATTGTACCGGATTAGATATTGAACTTTATAATTCTAGTTTATTAAAATTAAAATATGTACTGAGTTAACCCCTCTCCCATTTTGGGATTTTCAAAATATTTGACATCATTCTATTCTTGTACAATTACCACGTCTTTCAAGCCTTCAAAGTCATCAAACTATTGGTATTTTAACTTTGATTTGTCGTAACATGTTCTTCCATCATTATTTACTACTAACTCATCAATAAAATGTACAAGATTACATATTTAACTTGCTATTATATAGAACTGTCTTAATGGCATCCATCTCATGTCGTGGCATACTTATGCACCTCTTTACATAATCCTTTGAAGGTTGCTTGCTAGATCATGATAGCTAAACCTGCTTTTTAAAGTGCACATGATTGTTTTTCTTGGGAAAATAACCAGATGTTGCTTGCTTGTGGACAGGATGGGTCCTGTAGGATCGCTCTTGGATCAAGTGGCAGTGGTGAGACACTGATTGCACACCCACGTGAAATAGAGATAGTTGTACCGAATAAGTCGGACAAAATCAGGATCATGGGTGGTTCACAATGTGGTGCCACTGGTAAGCTTATTGGTGTTGATGGGACTGACGGTATTGTGAAAGTTGATGATGATACTCTTGATGTTAAAATACTAGACATGGTCGTTTTGGGCAAGTTAGCGCATGCATAGTGGTCCATAGCAATAGTTTGAACTGTATTTCATGTGATGTTAATCATGAATCAGTCTCTGTGAATCTTTCCTTCAGATTTTTATGGTCCTTCATATACTTGGCTCTGTTACGTAATAGAAAGGAGGATATTAATGCATTTCTCATTCCCTCACCAAAATGAAAGCGATGAATAATTTTGTCGTGACAGGTGGAGATAAATCTGACGGATTTTCATGTTGCTGATTACATAAACTGATACTGTTAATTTTATTTGATACGCAAACAAATTTTGTTCGTGATTCATTATGCGTGAGATAATTTGGTTAGGCATAATAAATAAATGAAACCTTGGGCTTCAATTTACATTTATGCCCTCTAGGCACTTGAACTTGCATAAAGTCCAGCAAGTACAGTGTAATATGTGGCGTTTTATGTGATCAATTCGTATCTTACATGGTGTGTCTATTTGTTATTTATTAAATTAAAGGGCATGTTTATGTATTATACCGTTTGGTTATGATACATTGTAATGAGTCTCGTATTACTACATTACATATCAATCAAAGTAATAACTTACGAATCATGACTTAGTGTCATGATACATTAAAAGTTATCTGGATCTGTCATCACGTTTTATATGTTACTGAATTAGTTGGCAATGTACTGGAATCACGATGTGTCCCGCAGTATTTGTGTAAAGTTATTTTGTGAAATTTAATAATATTGAAAAGAGTTTCGGATAGGGAGTATGAGCTTCTAAATTGGTGAAATTTATGTTGTTTATTTGACGAGGCAAAATTTTGGAACCACTAAAATCAGTAGAAAAAAAATTAAGGGTATCTCCATGCAAAAACTTCGTAAAAAGGACAAAAGAAATCTTCAGTAATCGTCGAGATTGGAGCATTGAACCACAGCATGTATCTTCGAAGTTGTTTCTATATGTCCTCTGCCGTTTAGTCATCTGGAAGAATCAGTACTTACACTTTCGGGCAGTTGGTAATAGTTTTAGTAGGTGTTGTATCGTCGGCAGGAATATGGGTCGTAGTTGTGCATGGTAAAGTTGTGGCGAGTTGATTTTCTTTCCGTGCCCCAATTTGCTGTTTCGGGAAAGTGAAGATTTTAACCAACATTTGATTATCAGAAAGGTTTTGCATTCAGGGTTATTTCCACGTGAGAAAAGTTACTGTGTTATCGTTGATGACACATTTTATTAGGTTTAGTAAGAGGGTGTATAGTCTATTATTAACAGCACATGATACTGAGAAATATATCTATACAACTACTTTTCGTGTGGTGGACAAGGAGTGCAACACATCTTGGATTTTTTTCTTGGAGAAGCTGAAGTTTATAGTTGTCGATGGATCAGATTTGTGCATTCTTATCCCTGATAAGCACAAGACCATCACTAATGAAATTTCCAAGGTTTATGAGGATGATCATCATGAACTTTGCATGATACAGCTTGGTGAAAACCTCCGGAAAAATATCTGATGTGGAGATTATCTTTATGTATACTAATTACTATAATGCAGCGAACGCATATGGTTCTAAGTTGTTTACCGAACATTTTAGGGAATTTAAGGATAAATGCCCGAACCAGCTATGTGCCTTGAGTTTTAAGTTGGATTTGAAAAGTGGATCAAAACACGAGCATTATCAAGTTCACTTAACGCAATGTTCAAGGATGAATGTGAGTATCCTGCGGCTACCATCCTCATTTCCGGTGTTACGAATTTTGCCGAAAAATTCAGACGGGCGTACAGAGTTGAGCAACGTGACCACTTTATTTGTGCCTTAGGCTGCTGAACAGACCCTAAAGAAAAACACGCCCATGGCGACGCGTTACGTGTGAACAATGTAAACGGAGGCGCCTACATATTCATTGTAATTGATAGTGATATAGCTGTCAAAGTGAATCAACAATATACTCGGTGTAATTCCACATAGTGGGGTTTGGGGAGGGTAGAATGTACACAGACCATACCATTACCTCAAGTGAAGTAGAGAGGTTGTTTCCGATATACCTTCGGCTTAGGACCTATAACAGTATAACAAACACAAAACATAATGCATATAAACTATTATAGTATGCAAAAAAAAACTAACACGGCTAGCCACAAGATGATAATAAAAACTATCAATCCGGAATCATAGACGTCACTCAATACCATGAATAAGAAACTTCAGACATAAATAAAGAACACTTCCCTACTATTAACGACGCACTTTAACCCTCTAACCCTCTACCCTAATTAGCGTCCTCCATATCTTTCTATCAAGGGTCATGTCCTCCGTAAGCTGTAACTGCTCCATATCATGCGTAATCGCCTCCCTCCAATACTTCTTCGGTCTACCTCTACCCCGCCTAAAACCATTCATATCCAGTGTCACATCTCTACACTGGAGCATCAGAATCCCTCCTCATCACGTCCTGAACCAATGTAACCTCACTTCTCGCATTTGTTCTCTTCCAAAGCCACTCCCACCTTCTCTCGAATAATATTATTCCTCGCCCTATCTTTCCTGGTATGACCACATATCCATCCTAACATCCTCATGTCTTACTCTCAGAGGTGGCCCTTGAGTTCAGTTGCTTTTGGTTTAATATGGTATCATCTCCGGCACCTTCAACTTTTGGATGTGGAAGTTCTTAACTGTCCAACACTCCGCTCCATACAACATAGCCAATCGGACTACTACTCTGTATAACTTTAAGCTTTGGGGACACCTTCTTATCATATAAAACTCCCGAAGCAAGCCTCCATTTCAACCACCTTGCCCCAATACGATGCATGACATCCTCGTCAATCTCACTATTACCTTAAATCATAGACCTCAAATACTTGAAACTCTCCCTCTTATGGATGGCTTGAGAGTCCATCTTCACACTTACGTCAACCTCCTGCGACCCATTACTAAACTTACAATTCAAGTACTCCGTCTTGGTCCTGCTTAATCAAAATATTTTATACTTAAAGGTCTGTCTCCAAATCTCCAACTTATCATTAACTCTTCCTTGAGTCTTGTCAATTAGTACCACATTATTAGCAAATAACATACACTAAGACACTTCCCCTTGAATATATCGCGTCAAAACATCCATCACCAAGGCAAATAAAAAAGGGCAAAGAGTTGATCCCTGGTGAAAGCCTATCAAAACTGAAAAATGCTCCAAATCACCCACAGTCCTCACACAAGTCTTCACGCCATCATACATGCCCTAGATCGACCTAGTTTACGCCACGGGCACCCCTCTAGCCTCCAAGCACCTTCACATAATCTTCCTGGTAACTCTGTCATAAAAAGTCTCAAGATCAATAAACACCATGTGCAAGTCCTTCTTCCTCTCTAAAAAATGTTCCACTAATCTCCTCACAAGGTGAATGGCTTAATTAGTCGAGCAACCTGGCATGAAATCGAACTGATTCTCAGAGATAGTCACATCCTTCTCAGCCTCAACTCTACCACCCTTTCCCGAACCTTTATAGTATGACTCAAAAACTTAATACCTCTATAGTTTTTGCATGTAATGCCCTAAAATCTCATCCCGAGGCGTCACACGGTGCTTAAGGCTACAAGTAGCCCTAAGATAACCCTTTGAGCCTGTTACTTCTTCTAACACTTACTTTAGGATAAATAGAGCAAAACCAGAGTACTGTCATATCATATCTCAAACTGAAATAATGAAAGAACATTGTCTGAATAACGAAATACCTGTAGTCTAAAACATAACCGATAATCTAGTCTGACGAAGCCTCTATTACTCAAGAACTAGAGAGCCATTGGGACAGATCCTCAACTGACTCATACTCAACTGAGAAGAAATAAAATCAACTACTAATAATACTGAATGTCTGAATAATAGGTCCTTGAACCATGAGGACTCACCACTGTAGGAATGTAGACCAAGGTACTCGGGAATCACTGACGAGGCTGAGACTGAGCACCTGAACCTACATTATAAGATAATGTAGAACACAGACGTATATGTGGATCAGTACTTTGAGGATGTACTGAGTATACGGGGGCATACAATTAAATAATCAATGTCATAAACCTTTATAGAAAACATGCATGCTATTATAGGTGACTCACATAGCTTGAATAAAACCATCATAATCATGAATAATGAAACATGTAATGTAAATCACGTGAGTCATTACACTTTATTCTAAATCTGTATTCTTTCTTTGTTTTCAAACTTGTAGAATAGATTAAGTCTTAAAACAACAACTTTCAGAACATACACTTAAATCTTATGAAAACAAGGAACTTCTTTGGAATCTTAAAGATTATGACACTTGAGAACCTTAGAAACCTTAGAATCATAGCTTTCGAAATACATATACTTTTATCTTAAATAGAGTGGGGGACTACTTTGGGAGTTTTTTCTAACCGACATAAACCATGTGAGTTACATGGAGTCCAACGTCTTGCCCACGTTGGGGAGAGCTGTCCTATCCTTGCCATCAGAGTAGAACCTTTACTTTTAGTGATCACTAGCTTAACCCACTTGGGGTAAATCAAATCCTACGGTGGCTCGTAGTTCTGGGGCATGAGACCTTGGAATTAAGCCCAACTCGGCTCTAAATACTACTCCTATACTAGGCTCAGAACTTTTAGGAAAATCCACCTTAAATAATACAAAAGTATGTAAAGGAAGACAATTATGCTTCTATTTAACTTGAATCAACATGGTGTGGATTCCTTTCTTAGCTTAGGATAAAAAATTACTCTTTTCTTGAAACTTTGGTAGACAATCATCATCAAGCTTTAAAACTTTAATAGAATGGGGATATCAATAAAATTATTGAAACACTTTGGAACATATAAAAATTCATTCTTGGACATTAAGGCATACATACATACTCAAGAAATCTCATTTCAAAATAGAGATTAAATCATGACTTCAACCTTAAGAGTATTCAAAAACATCAATCTTTGAAGGAATATACAATTCATAAAATTAATTCCCAACTCAAATAGTAAAATAGGTAAAATATCATACAATTCAAGATTTGAACATTTCATAATCTCATAAACTTAAAATATAGCATACGAGGCATAAATTCAACTTGAAAATAGGAAATTCTTTGGAAAAAATCAAAACTTTGGGCACAAGAACTAAATGAGTGTTCTTGTTCAAACCCCACATACCTTGAATTAGAAGCTTTGAATGAACTCTAGCTTTTGGTACTCTATTCGTATGATTGATGGGTGCTTCTTGTAGCTCTC